>NW_020524417.1:0-38796 GCF_003368295.1 Carassius auratus
GCTTATGAGCAGACGCACCACAGATGTGGTTTACACAAGCCAGGAGAGAAGCCTCGTCTAAAGACTTTTACTGTAGACATCCATGTTTGGATTTAGTCTGTCCTCTGGGCTCTGAAACATTTTAGATACGCTCTTATTTTTTAGGGTTAGCTAAGCTAACTTCAATCACATTTAAGCTATATCTGTAGTCAAAGTTTTCATACAGCAGTTTTTGAACTCATTATTCCTTGTCAGAATTGACTGTGCAGTCAGATTTTCACACATAAATGAATTCCACTGAGGATATGGGGATAAAAACAATTATCTGTAAGCTTTCTCAGAAAGTACATGATATCAGATAAAATTCTATTTTATCCAGTACTCAGTGAAATTAATGACCCGTTTTGGTTAATTATATATATATATATATACAAACACCTACACTGCAGAAAATCACTTCTTGAGTTTTTAATTAGTCTAAATACAGTCCTTATTAAACATAACTACTTTTTTTTACATTCCCATAATGTTTGCAAAATGATAAAATGGTATATTCCCTTAATGTGTCCTGCAATGTTGGGATAACCAATAAAATTTTGGCTGTTCAGATCATATTTAGAAGTAATGTTTCTGTAACTTTACAGGAACATTTGCAACACATTCTTATAACATATTTTTGTTAGCTGGGACATAGTAGTCAAAATAAATTTTAAAAGAGAACTGAACTGGAATCGTTGCTTTAAACCTAACCACTCAAAGGATATGCTACGATCCCATTCAAGCTTGTCGTCCAGAAGCAATCATTCATAACAGACTTTTTGGCATGTCTAAACATCCATTAACATTCACTAACTGCTTCCCTTGTCAAACACAAACTTGTTCACAGGAAGCACTTTGCATATCAGAGGTGTTTTTTCTTTTTTTTTTCTGAACGAGGCCAGAGTTCTGATTATCCACTACAGGAAGTTCCTCTAGTGTGAGGAGGCCGCTGTTTGAGGGAGGGCTTCCTGTCTGCGTGTGGTGGTATGGGGTGGTCTGGATGAGTCCGAGACTGACAGGCAGCGCCACAGGCAGCTCTTGGCCTCACAACCACTGCCACATCTTAAAAAGCCCAGGTCAAGGGTCAGGAACTTTCCATTCACAGAGGGCTTCGCTTAAACCCTCTTGACATACCAGGACAAGAGGCAAAAAGAAACAACACTAAATACTAAGGACGAAACTGCATCAAATAAGACATGACAGAATAAAAAGGGACAATGGATCCATGAATGAGATCTACAGACAACAAAGAGGTATTGAATGGGTTTGAATTTTGACTAAGAACAATTAACCCATTCAAATGCAGTTAAGTTACAAGAAAAGTAGATGGGTGACAAAGATTAGATCTTACAAATGAAGCCCAAATGTTAATTTAAACTCATAAAAAGACTAATAAACAATCTTTCATTTACAGCCCCCTTAAAGCTGCAGTAGGGAACTTTTGACGCTCTAGCGGTTAATAAACAGAACTGCTTGCGTCTTGCGGAAGAACATTGTAGCCGGAACTACTTCTCTCTGTTTATGTCTATGAAGAATCACAAAGGTACTGGGTTACTCCGCCGCGGTACCCCCCGAAGCAATCTAAAATAGTCCCAATATAAACACTTATTATAGGTGTACCCTAGTGATTCAGGACAAGCTAAAACACGGTTTGGAAAATGGATTCATGGTGTACTCGCTTATTATGTTCATTTTTCTACATTTTGAACACAAACAAAGTTACGGGCCGCAGCTCTGATTGGTTGTTTTTTACCGGGAGCGCATGACTTTCTGCAAATGGCAATAGGACCACTGGGAGGAGCCAGAGGAGCTTGATTTTTTTCACAGATTATCTGTCTCATATTCTACTGTCAGGACATAATGACAGGTTTAATAAATATGTAAAAAATATTTTTTACAGAAGTTCCCTACAGCACCTTTAAGTCTATTATTTAGCAAAAATAGATCAAACGAAAAACACTTTTCCATTAAGCAGTTAAGAGAGCTCTTCTGTCAGTATCTTATCAGGCCTTTGGGTATGGTGATACTAGCAGAGCTTTGAACACTGTCCCTCTACAGAGGTGTTCTGCCTGGGAAATAAACTGACAATGGTAAACCTCACCACAGTATCATCATTAGATGAGACGCCCACAAACTGTCTGATGTAGATTGCATGGTCAAATATCAGCAGTACTAATCGCAAGCTAATTGGCCGGCTTCTTGCAACTTCTATGAGTGAGTGTGCAGGGTTTTTTTTTTTTTTTTTGTGAATCTCATGAAAAATGTCCTGGTTAAGAAATTACATTTTGCATAAAAACACAAAAAATGTTTAGAAAATAAAATGAAATAAATAGTCTAAAACTAAAATATAATTTTTTTTTTCTTCCCTATTGATTTTTTTTTCATTATGACATTTTCATTACAATAAAATAAAATAAAACTACAATAGACTTATTATTACTTATTTTGAATTATTATATTTATAGTTAAATAAATATTCTAATTTGAATTCTAATTCTAGTTAATCCAATACAATGCAAAGATAAAATAAATAACTATAACAGACTTAATTTTACCTTTTACTTTATCTATTAGGCCTACAGTAAATACTATTTTCATTATAGTTACTTCCTTTCTCAATAAATGCAAAAATATAATATAATATAATAATATATATATATATATATATATATATATATATATATATATATATATATATATATATATATATATATATATATATTATTATATTATATTATATTATATTATATTTTTGCATTTTTACAGTTGAATCTCACAATCAGAAGGAAAAGAAAAGAGGAAAATGTCATAAAGAAATATACATAAATAATATATAAATATAAACTATAATAGATTAATTTTTTCTTTATGCCATTTTCCTCTTTTCTTTTCCTTCTGATTGTGAGATTCAACTGTGAGATTCATAAATGCAGTATTAAAAGTTTGATACTGTGAATGAACATACAGTTGATGTAGAAATTTATGAATGATGGCTAGTCTAATTTTGAGGAAATCTGAGGAGTTTTCTGCCAAGTTCTGTGGGCACAGATTGCTTACTGCCCAGATATTGAGGAATTACTGGAATACACTGGACCTTACCCTCATTAGAGGGAAACTATTTCTAATAAGTCACATATAATGGAGCCAATCCAAGACTATGCCATTTTTTTATTATTCTGGCACCATTCAGATTAATAGTCACCCTCTGGAGAGCTGCATGCCAGCACTGTCTGTTTGTCTGTCAGCATAAATGTTTTTAAGAAATATATGAAAGATGGCAAACATGAACGTAGGCGTCCAGTCTTCAGGGCATTCATCAAAGCTTGTCCAGCATGATTTCCTGAATAGCAGCGGACATAACATTCAGGCGTGGACTTTTGACTTCTGGTTTGGCAGAAAAGGGCTCAATTTTATGGCTGCATGTGCAAATCAGCAGAGTTCATTTCTATAATGCTGTGACACCACAGAACAACCCAAACCATTTCAATATATCTCCCTATGGTTATAAGACACGGACAGTATTTATTACACAAATTATATATACATCTTAAAAAGATGGTTTATTCAATAATAGTTTAAAAAAAGGTCACCCATTTTCCATCCAAGATGTTCTCTAGATGAATTTGTTTCTTCTTCAGAACAGATTTGGAGAAATTTAGCATTGCATCACTTTCTCACCAATGGATCCTCTGCAGTGAATGGGTGCCGTCAGAATGAATCAGTGATTGATAAAAAATAACTACAATCTTACCTAAAAACCTTAGTTGGAGTCAAGACCACACCCTCTAAGAACCAGACCAAAACTAGACCCCTCAAGGCTCAGATCCAGACCAAAACTGGTCTAATCCAGTTGAGCTAATCCAAATTTGATGCATTAATTTATACTGACATACCATATTTTCCAAATATTAGCCGGCATTTCCGTTTCATTTTCTTATGGCAATGACTAGAATTTCATAGATGCTGTTTCCTCTTAAAGTGTTAGATTTTGTAGATAAACACACCGCAAAGAAATCATATAGGATCATAAGGAGATGTATTCCAACACGCAAAAACCTGGCAGCGTTCCTTACCAAATGCCTACAATTTAGAGGAAAGAGATGATTTAGGTGCTCGCATATTTGGCAGCTGCAGATCCAGTTCTCGCAAAGTTCATCTTTCAGAATCTTTTAGCATAAAAATTCTGCTAAATTTGAGGCATACATTCCTTAATAGATTTGATTAGGGTTGCGGTTTTCCCTGGAAATGCACATTCGATGCAAGCAACACGAGTGAAAATCTATCAGTCCGTTCATTTAGAAGCCCAGAGGAGAAAAAGTCACAAGACTGAAGATGAGTTCTCCGCATTAAAAGAAAAAGAACAACTTCTTCCCTTGATTTCAATCGCACACTTCTTCACCCTCCCTCCCGCTCTTTCACTTTCCATAAAATAAATACACAAGACGCAGAATACTTTTTACATCTGTTGCAACTCAAAGTTCAAACAGGCTGCTAATCCCCAGTAACTCGACTCAGATTTCTCAAGCAGGCAGTACATACTTCACTAAATACTTCATGACGCTGGCACTTAGGGTTCTCACATCATAGACATCACCCTTCACTTCCTCACAGATTTTATTTGAGAGCTATTCATACAGTATGTCCAAATGTGTTTATATGGACTCAATTGGTTGTATATTAATTTCTATTACTAATCTTTATTTACTAATTGTTTAAATGGATTTCAGGACGTAATTCATGACTGCAAACTCTGACCATTAGCGTCTGGCCTGCGTGTCTGTCCACCCTTACGAGATCATTGCGTCAGAAGAAGGGGGAAGCCCCGGTCTGCACGTCAGAGCTGGGACAACCGCTCCCGTTCACACCTCAACAATCACAGTCAAAACAACAATGTCAGAGAGGTTGTGTGTGGCTGTGTGAGAGAGAGCACTGAACTGAAGAAACAACAGATTGACAGATAAAGAGGTAAAGGAAGGTGGTTTTAGTGTAATTACTACCAAGGCGGTGACACGTATAACCATGTTCTGAAAGGCTTTGGAAATCCCAGGGGTCCCACAAAATTACAACCTTGCATTCAGTAAGCAATAATTAGCTGTTTGGATGGACAGCAATGCACCTCCTGTCGTTTCACTGTCGGATAAAGGGAGGCTTTTGCTTTCATGTAGTCATCTGTGCCACACATTTAAAAGCACATTTGCTTTTTAAAGACCACCCCCCCCCACCCCACACACACACTCCCCAGGTTATGTTTCCGTCAATAAATGGATAACAGAAAAATGCATAACATCTGTAACTTCCCTGACGGGACTTGTAAAGTATTCTGTCTGTCTATTTGTCTTTCTGTCAGCTGTTACTCCCTCTGTGTAATGCAGATAGAGAACAAAGTTTGATTTGTCTGAAAAATTCATCTAATTTAAATAAACTGGATTTTACAGTATCTAGCTAGTCCAAGGTAATACTTTTTTTGGGAGGTGGAGTGGGTTGGGGGTGGGGGTTAAACTTTTTTTTACATCACGGTAATAAAAATGATCATTATTAATATATATGTACACATACACACACACATGCATCTTTTTATCAATTGTATTCATCAGTCAATATGTTAATCTATCTATCAATCTATCAAAGTGGATTCAATGTAAGGGTATCATAAACTAATAATGTGGTACTTTATAGCGACATTGCTCATCTTACTTATTTCCCAATACAGACTTCTCACTATTTCTTTCTGTTGTCATATTAATAATTTTAGGGTGCAGACTGATTGGATGAAGTGAAAGTGTCATTACCTGTGTCTGCTCGCTGCTCTCGCCCCGTTTAAAGGCTGAGTCTGAGTCTGGGTCCCTGCGTACAGGTTATACCGCTGAGGATACGACGCGCTCCACACATCTCCAGAGAAAACCAACACCAGCATCGATATCAAGAGGACTGCTCCATCCATCACAGCGCACGTCGTTCTGAAACGGTGTCTAACACGATATAACTGATGAATTCTCTGTAACGAGCCTTTATTCCACCAAGAATTGCGCGTTCGCGGTGTCTAGATGGAGCTTCTTTACACTCCCAGAAGTTCGCACTATCGATCCATTACGCGCGTCCTGAGCTCTGCTTCCAAAAGTGTCGGATAAATTTTCTCAAATCGACGCGTAACGGCGCTTTCCCTCCTTTTGCGCTGATATAGCAATCTAAAATCCCTCTATATTTCTTTTGAATGGTTTGTAATATTTGTCGGTACATCCAAACAAAGCAATCAAGAGGCTTCCTGAAATCTGGAGGAGTTTTCTTGGAAAGGAGATGCAGTGAGTTTGGAGCGAGGGGAGCCAGTGCGTTCTGACGCACTCCAACGTCCCCTACAAACTCTCTCTCTCTCTCTCTCTCTCTCTCTCTCTCTCTCTCTCTCTCTCTCTCTCTCTCTCTCTCTCTCTCTCTCTCCTCACTTGAAACCCTCCCTCCAGTGCACTGATGACAGAATCACAGCCATCTGTGCTTAAAAACCAACAGGACCACGTGTGTGAATACTAGGGTTGATTATGAAATCTCAGTGTCATACAATGGTAAGCAGCAGTGATTGAAACCATATGGCCTCTTGATAGTATGGCTGATGTCCCACATCTGATCTTTATTGTGGTTACTTTAGGTGAAGAGAGCCGTTTTTGTACTTTTGAGAGCTCTCTTCAAAGAGTTCGGCTTCTTTGTGCAATTGTTCTTGTAATGATTCTAAATGATTTTAAACAATAATTCTAATTATTCAAAAAATTAGGTTCAGTTAGATTACAGCTATATTATTAAATCTACGCATAAATTTACTCATAAAAGCTCAGAAGGAAAGTATCTCACAGAAAATCTCTTAAAGTCTGTAAAGAACATGTCCAGGTATCATTTTAATCTAAATACATACATTTTCAATCATTTATTGTGTTTTATTAATGTTTTAAATGAACTTTTCTATTTATTTCTGTATAATATTTAATTTTGCTATGGTAATATTTTAATGACAATTAAAATTAAACACTTCACCCCACAATTCACATTAGTGTAAAGCAAGGGATGATACATTTATATTGCAAATTATTTATATATCAAAGTTTATCAGTTAGTTTAAGTCAGAATTGTGAGATAAAGTCAGAATTAAAATTCAGAAAAGTTGTAACTGCAACATAAAGTCACAATTGCCTTTAAAAAAATTGTATTATGTGGTGAAAACAAATCAATTGCAAGAATTCAATATTCGATATTTAATCTTACACATATATAAGTTTTTTTGTCATGGCAGAAACAGGCTAACAAACACACACACACACATAAAACACAATGGTCATGATTTATTAAAATTACACAATGCAATATATTTGTGTAAACAATGTTCTTAATTGTCATGAAAGTATTGTTACAGTAAAAATATTACCAGAAGGTAAGTTTCACCTAGTTATGCAGCTCAGTTTTAATTTTTTTCACCTATCTTACCCTCCTTTTTAGACTTATCTGTAATGTTTATGCTGATTAGAGGATTTGTGTAGAAAATTCAAAAATAGTTCTCATTTGCCGTAAATGTCAGCCAACTGTGTGCTATTTTAAAAAATGTAAATGGCCTCTATTTTAAAACAGATCTCAGATGAATGTTTAAAGAATGTTTCTCACAGGTTTATCTCAGAGAGATCTATCTTTTCCACTCCTTTGAAGCCCTACAGCTGTGAAAAACTATTTGTAACACTTTCCAAAAGTGGGATGGCTTTGGGCGAAAAAAGGAGAGAGAAAATAGCAAAGCAGCCTGCTGTTCTTCAATAGAGGAATGTAAACCAAACATCTGTGGTTTTGAAGACCATGACAAATTGCATCAAAAATCAGG
Source organism: Carassius auratus (assembly GCF_003368295.1). NCBI lineage: Eukaryota > Metazoa > Chordata > Actinopteri > Cypriniformes > Cyprinidae > Carassius > Carassius auratus. Next base: position 7,865 of record NW_020524417.1, read on the forward strand.
AAAGTGAATGTACCCACATAGAGGAGTGAAATGTAAGGTCTGTATCCGTATGTGTGAAAGAAACAGACAGGCAGATGGAGGTAAGCGTAGCCGGCCGTGAGCAGATCTTTTCTGCTGTCACTCACAGATTGTGGGGGCAGAATAAGGCGGAGATGTGAAGCATTTCAGTAATGTTCTCCGTTCCACCACAACCACCTGTAACAGTGCCCTGAGTTGACCTCAGGCACCAAACAGACCCCCGACTTGCCTAATTTACCACCTCCCAGCTCATTCATGCATGTTCAGACAAGAACTCAACATCGGGAGCTTTATATGCAAGGCATCAGCTGTAACAGATATTCATAGAGTTATGACTATGGCATGCAGAGCTAGTGGATCTAGTCTCATTAGACAAATAAACTATTCAAACTGCATTTGTGAAATCCTGACCATCTCTGTGTCAGCGTTACATCCGTTTCACCCTTAATCCACAGTCAGTCTTTTGTCCTCATCTGTCAGAACAATTTGACAGGCTTCTCACCAATAAAAAGCCCTGTTGTGCCTGAGGCCGGAGCTGCAGTATGGCAGAGGAGCTTTGAAGGGTCACAGAGGACAGGCTCAGCTGATGATATAGCTGGTTAATCTTAGTCAGTGAGCTCTGGTGCACGAGAGATGAGATGCTGTGTGGTGGAAGAACGCACTTAAAGACTGTAATCATTAAACAGAAACACATGTTTCTTAAAGGGCAAATTATACTCGCTGGGCTCTTTTATTTTCTCAATAAAAGTAGATGCATGGCTGTTCAATTAAAAAAATAAAAAAATATTAACACCTCCAGCAGCCATACTAAAGTTTATTAGGAATATTAAATATACAAGTATACAAATATAATATAATATAATATAATATAATATAATATAATATAATATAATATAATATAATATAATATAATATAATATAATATAATATAATTATTTAGAATGATACACACATTTTTAAACAATATATATTATTTTGATCAATCATATATACAATTATTAATAATTATTATGTATTAATATAAAAGGTATCTAATATACTTATTAATTGTTTTATTTCAAAATTACGCATAATTTATATAAATGTATATTTATAAACATTTTATAGGATTTTATATATAACAAATTATACACACACAAACACACACACAGACACACACACACATATATATATATATATATAAACACATGAATGTATAGATTTAAGAAAAATGCTACATTTACATATTTAATATATTTATATTTAATATAAATTATATTAATATAAATATATAGGTAAATACATGTAAATATTTTCAAAATATATGCTCTATGTGTGTTTATTTATATTTGTATTTGTTTATTTATATAATGACTATACACAGTACAAATATATACAGTATATTATGTAAACAAAAAGTTTTAATTTGGGATCCACTTTTAATATAATATAATATAATATAATAATTTAAATTATATACTGAAATTTATTGATTGACTTACTATTATTAACAACAAAAACTATAAATTATATAATTTCCATTTTACATATACATTTATATTCCATATATAGATTAAGATGCCTTTAATGTATTTATTTAATATCTATTTATATTATGTTTAAATAATATAAAATAATAAGTACCAGGGTTGCACATTAATACTGGCATAATATTAATAGCATACTAATATTTATACAGACATTTTTATGGATTGAAAATTGTTGAGCTGATTAAACATCTTAAAACCTAAGCTACAAACAACCTGCCACTTGCACCAGTTATCGACAGTTACACCACCAAAACCTCAAGCATGCCTGTAACTACCAAGAACTTCCAGCCAGCAGTGTGTCGACCAAACTTCCTCACACCAGAACACTTGACCAAACCATTTCTGAGCGCTGCCAGCTGTGCTACACGACCAGGCACATGTGGAAAACCATAGCTGCCCTACACTTACAGTCCCATCAACAGCTGTGTTTACAGTGTAATTAGGGGGTCTCCCTCCCCTCCACCATCATCCCCTGCACCCTACCATTCCCTCTGGTTCCCCAGTCCTTAACCGCTGTGGGCTGTTCATCTGGCGGCTGACTTTGCTCTCCTCCACTGCCAGTCACCACACAACCCAGCATTGCTTGATACGCTAACCCCCAGATGGGGATGAGTGCCTGCTCTACTGTAATCGCTATCACATATGATTCTCAGTTCTGCTATTTAAATCAGACTTCGCAGTCTAGAAGAAAATAACTGGCTTCTGTTGGAGCAATGTTCTGAGTGCACTGCTGAGATATTGAACCGTGATGCTTATTCAGGCTCACACAACACAAAACAAACGCGAGAGATTTTTCTGAAACACATGGTTACTCAATAGAATCCTCAGCTCTGCGTTTTGTTTTCCATTGTTCCAAATATGAGGCGTCTCTGGTTTTCATGAGCTTCATCCAGTTATTGAGGGCTGAAAGAGGTGTCCTGGAGGACCTAAAATAACATGTCACCTTCCTAGAATCATTTTCTCTTTTTTTTTTTTGTATGATGCTTCTAATACATTTTCTTTAAGAGGAATATAAATTGACACAAATGAAACTGTTGTTAGTATTTTTTTTTGTTTTTGTTTTACATCTCTTATGCTCACCAAGACTGCATTTATTTGATTAAAAATACAGCAAAAAGTGTAATATTGTGAAATATTATTGCAATTTAAAGTAACTGTTTTCTATTTTAATATATTTTTAAATATAATTTCTGTATTTTATCCAAAGCTGATTTGTTATCAGCTATTTCTCCAGTCTTTAGAGTCACATGATCCATCAGAAATTTATGTAATGCTTCCTTGGAACTTAAAATTACTTTTTTCTTTCAAAAATATCTTAATGACACCCCAAACATTTAAAATGTACAATATAGTACAGTAATGTTACATAGTAATGTCGTAGATTAATATTAGAAAATTGTTAAGGGTTGCAAAGCCCAGATATTTTGGTCTGATTTGATGAGAAATGTTTTATATCAAAACAAATATAAGCACATTTTAGACATTGTTGAAGAATCTTCTGAAACTACAGTATATATACCTACTGTATACAGAAGAAAATGTATGTATATATATATATATATATATATATATATATATATATATATATATATATATATATATATATATATATATATATATATGTAGTATCCTTTTTCTCCTGCGGAAGTTAATCATCCTTCTGTATATTATACATTTGTAAATGTGTAAAATACTGTAACTTCTTAAACTATGTGTAAAGGATTTGAGAGTTTGCATTGATTCAGTTCCTGTATATTATAAAATATGAGTAAAAGACCTCAGAATTAATTTAATCTAGCCAGAATGCACTGAATCATTTTAATTTATTAGATTCTCCCAAACGTGTAAAACCACCATAAACTGCAGTATGTCACAAACACTGAGTTGCTTTTCCCCCTTGTGAATCATCCATTACCCTGTAAAGTAATATTAAAATTCTTAGAAATCACTGTAATATGCAGAAGTGTGTATGGAAACTGTATCCTGTGTACTGTATGTTGGGTTGACACACCACAAAAGCACCACAGCGACAACCCAGAAGGAGAACCATAAAAGGGAAAATACAAAACAGTTAATGAGTCTAAAATGATGACAATGAGATTTTTTTCTTCTTGGACAAGTGAAACCAAATAACTGTACTTCCTCAGAACTTCCTAGAAAACACAGATAAGCTTACAGTGCAAAACTATGCAGATTCTCTCTGCTGGGCTTCTGCTTAATCTCAGTTTAGTCCACAGACACGAAATACAGAGTACATATATGACCAAAAGTCATATTTAGTTTAGATAACAACAATGATCAGCACATACATTTATCAGGAGTGCATTTTAAGGTGCAGAAAGAAACATGTCCAAAAACATGTCGAATAAATAAATAAAATCAAGTAGAGTTTAGGCTTAGTAAGTTTGGTTAATTATAATAATAATAATATACTTTTTTTTAGCACCAAAAGAAGCTTCTCAAAGTGCTTTACATAGTAAAAACAGATTTTGCAATAAAATAGAATAAAAATACATAAAGTATATGTTGTAAATGTAACCTGAAAACCTATTTATTTACTCAAATATTTGAGCATGCTAACTTCTAAAACCAGTATTTATGAGTAATGTGTACTTAATTCATTTATATCCAATAAAAACTGAAACTAAATATTATCTAGAAATAGCACACATACACATGCTAATATAATGCACTGTAAAATATTTTTGTAAACAAATAACACAGATAACATAACCATAACTGAAACCCTCATGAATTCAAGCATACACAAACAGATTTCTTTCTGTATTAATTTTGGGGAAAAAATGCACAAAATAACAAATACTTCAACTATTACTCTTTTTATTCACTCATATCAAAGCATTCCGGGGGAAATCAGATTCCCCTTTCTTTGTGCACGATTGTTAATGGAGTCAAACATACTCAATTACTTAAATTGCTGCTAAAGATCAAGAACACTGATATGAAATGAGTACGAAACGTTTTTATTCTTTGTGAAAAAAAAATGCTAATTGAGTAGACTCATAGTTTACGCTTTTAAAGTATAAGAGTTTAATTTGAGAAAGCCAGTGATTTTTCAACATGTTGTTTCAACTACAAGAAGACCATGAAGGGAGGAATAAAGATTGAGTATACCATGTTAAAAGATAAGATACTGGAATACCTTGTTAAACACTAAATTTCAAAACTATTGGCATTAATAGTCAGCCAGTCCTCTCTAACAGCTTCCATCCTTTTAGGAAGGCTTTCCTCTAGATGTTGGAACATGTCTGTATGGGATTTGCTCTCATTCGGGCACAAGCTAGTGTGTAATTTCTGCCATAACATCACCAAACAGAAATGAAACCGAGTTTATTTACTCTGCACTTTAAGCATTATTTAAAAATTACATACTCTAGTTTTAAGTGCCGAAATACCTTCATGATCTGTTAATTCACTCTTCAGTTACAAGCAACACAATTGTGGCCATCTTTTGAATAACACTTTCATCACATACTTCCTACAACAGCAAAACATGGGATGAAAGATCCCAAAACAGCAGCGTCAACAACTCATACTCCACGTGGACCAGTTTAGAGCCACACAAAAATATGTTCCAGAGCAGCTGGGAATGTTACAGAAGGTTCAGATTTAGGTTTTAGTACACAGACAGCATGAGATTCGCAAAACAGTTAGCCATGTGCTCGCTTGCTTTCTCTGTCTCTCAATCTCTAATGTGCATTTGTGAAAGTATAATGAAGGCCCACCCATGCATTGCAATTAAAGCTAACCATTGTTTTATAGCTGCGCCTCTAGGATCAGGCCACACATTTACCAGTGTGTGTCACTTCCACACAAGCTGTGCCCAGGTAAATAAAAGACTAAATCCTTGGAAACTGATTATAGAGCACAAATTACAGACAATAAGCAGCATGGAGTAGCCAAGACATATTGTGGATCCCAGAAGAAAATGTTTTCATTCAAGCATTAACATCGTTTCATATCTCATTCCTAAAAGGGAGACTTAAATATAGATACAAAAGAGACATACAGTAAAATTATAGAGCTACAAAACTAAAGTGGATAACATGGTCCATAACATGTTTTTTTTTTTTTTTTTTTTTGCTTCAAAGTGAAATCTCTGACTTTTGTTTGAACACTTTGGTATCCTGGAAATTCTGAGAACAGCTCTTTTTGGAGATAAAATATCACTAAATGAAAAATCCCTTGTTCTAAATAAAACAAACAAAAAAGAGAACATGCAGATTTCAGAAAACTTCCTGAAGTAAAACTCTCTATTTAATCTCAACTAAATCTCAAACTGTTTTCATTTCAACAGCAAAATTCTGCAAAAAAAAAAAATATACTGGTAAAAAACTTTTTTTTTTTGCATGCCAGATTTTATATTCTAATACAGTTTTGTCTGTAATGGAATCTAAAAATATCAGCTTGTGTTGCCAAGAATTTTACGACTTCCAAATACATGTTTATGCCTCACACAATACTTTAACCTGCGATTTTCCCAAAGACTTTCTTACTCCAATTACAGGGAAGTGTCTTTACCCTGAGGGCTCTGTGATAAAATCCATGGAGGGCTGGCCACCACGACCTCACGGTCACAGGTCACTTGTGTGTGCCAGACTAAGCATGAACAAGATTAAGTTCCTCACAAACACCTACAAAACTGCTGACAATTTTTCTAAATCCTCTAATTCATTATCGGTATACGATACATGTCCACCTGAAGCCAAAATAAATTACGCTTCAAAACTATTTTCAGACTTTTAATCCCACATATAAATCACCAAAACACGATCACAGGAATTTGCTTCTTTATTCCCAGAATTTCTCGAAACTTGCTTTTTACAGGTTACAATAATCTTGACTATAATTAATCGCCGACAACCTGCATTTCCCTCAAAATACAAGCTCTAATAGCAAATCTGGTGTGTGCAACACAATCACAAGACTTGAAGATACATGATTTGTGTGCCGATTATTCAGACACCACATCCACAAGTGTGCTACGTTCCAGTAATTCTCATGTTGGGGTAAATATCCTGCTCATGATGACCAACAGATGTCTTAAATTATAACGGAATGTTTTGGTCGACAGTATGGAAAATGGAAGCACTTTTAAAATCAAATCCAGTTGAATTTTTTTACCATCCCTATTTTGCCACCAAAGGTGTTGGCTAATATTTGTACAGTATACTGTATATAATGACCAAGGATATATTTTAATGCCCTTTTCTGTTCTGCAAGTGAACAAAACTAGTGATTAATTGTTTTGTAACCACATACTAACTGCACAAATCATTTTTAAACACTTACACACAACTATAGCCTTTGATGTTGGTGCTGCAATCTCAATTTTCTAGGCTCCATTTTTATGAATTCCCAGTGACGCTACCTCTACTATGTCAACCGTGTAACCGAAGAGTAATGGGACCTCAGCTGCACGTTCCAGAAACCTAAAACAAATATAGTTAATCAATCCAATGTGACAAGCTAGACCTGATGCAAAATATTACCCCGTCTTATTATTCAACATTTTTTGAAGTCCATCCCATATTAGGGTTAACCCTTAGTTGTTTTAGGCTTTCTGACAGCACATATGAATTTCAGCAGAGCGGCTTGCTAGGCTTAAATGATTGAACTTAGATGTGCGTGTCATATTCAGTGGCGCATTTGCAAGACGTTATCAGCGGAAAACCTGCAACCAGAGAGGGCAGAGGAGTTATGGAGCTGATTTATAGGTCTCTTACCTGCTCCCTGTCACAAGCCTTTAGGGATTTAGGTTAACAATGCAGATGCAGGGAATGGAAATTCATCACATTCTTCTACAAGTTACTCCCAATTGACTTCTGGAGGAAAGAAAGTTGGAAAGCCCTGTTAAATAAGGTCCTCATTTCCCCTTTAAAAACACTTATTAATTCAACTTTGCATCACATGAATAAATTGCACTTACAGTATATATATTATAATAACAAATGTATTTTAATATTTCACAGTATTGTTGTTTTATTGTTTGTAAATTGGTGAGTATAAGAGACATCTTTCAAAAACATTAAAAAAAAATGGTTTAATCCAAACTTTTGACAATAGTGTAGTAAACAGAGCAGCTCTGTCATCTAATTTACACAACAAGTGGGTCAACTGAGTCAAATTTGAATATCGAGAATATTGAACAAATTAACCTAGTTCTCAAAACGATTTAACTAATTCATCTGTGAAAAGCCCAAAAGTGTGTTCCTAATTTCCACTGCAAGTACATCAAAGAAACAAAGAGAAATGAGGCAAAAAGCCTGGAAAGTCTCTCTGTCTTCTGATAGTTGAATGTTTCAGTTTTCGGGATGTTTATTTTCCTGTCTCTGACGTTCTGCCCAGCAGATTCAGTCAGTCAGAGCGGTTGTGAAGGATGAGGAACGCGTCTCTCTTTCTGCTTACGTGTTCAATTTGAAGGTAAAAGCTTCGGTTCAGCAGATCCCTGGAATGGGCCTGGAGAATCTCATTTTGGAAGACAGTATGAGGATTGAATAGAAAGTCATAGGTGCTTATATGAGTTGTATTGTCTGAGGAGGCCCACAGCCAAATACTAAGTATAACTTCACCGTTTCCTGTGTGTTTATACAGGCTAAGAGTCAGCAGAGAGAACCAGCTGCTTCCGTAGGAGCGTCATTACTCTTATACAGTATACACTTATGTTCACAAGCCTTTTCTTGTTTGAACGATATGAATACTTTCACTGAAGCAGAAAAAATGTCAAACAAATGCTGCTATTAGAGTGCATCAAATGCAGAAAAATGCATCATGGGTTCCACAAAAATATCGACCAGTCATAGCTGAAAAATCAGCTATGCCATCACAGAAATATACCCATTAAAATAAATATTATATTGTATTATAATATTATAAATGTTTAATTCATTGCTGTGACAGAAAATGTTCTTAATATTACTCTTTTCACTGCATTTTTTATTAAAATACATGCAGCTATAGTGAGATTTCTATATAAAAAAATGAGAAAATCAATCTTAACAACCACAAACTTTTAAACAGTACAATAGTGTATACAATAACGGTTAAAAAAAATGTTATGCTTATGCTGTAAAAATGTGTACCGGATAATCTGAAATACACTAAATCTCAGATATACTCCAACTATATTCATTATGAGCTAATTATTTACACAATAGCAAGAAAATAAATAAATAAATAAATTAATTAATTAATTATATATATATATATATATATATATATATATATATATATATATATATATAAACAGAATGGAAGAATTTACCAGATATTATTTTTAGTATTGTTGTTTTGCCATCCCAAAAATGATGTCACTTCCTGGAGGTTTCTTTTGACACTTTTACAGCATTTTCACATTCAAAACTCACAAAACACATATACACAAAATAATTTTCACCACAAAAACTGTAAGTGTTTAATCTAGATTGACAATAAGAGGCTCAAATAAAAAAAACAAAAAAAAAAAAACACCCTAGAAGTTGTCAGCCATATTTCAGTAAGCAACTTTTTGCACAATATGCATCAGACGGTCAGTGAACGGACTGTGGGTGGTCCGTTATTTAAGCCAAGACTGTTTATTGCCAAAAATATCAATAATTATGTAGAGTTATGATTCAAGGATTCTAAAGTATTACATCAGCTGATGTCTCAACAAAGGTGATTTATCCAAATGCATTATCATTCATTATCCACCTCATTCAGTGTGATTCAAACCCTCCATGACAGAATTAATTTCCATAAACAAACTCCTCGACCTCATCTGTTTGTTTTGCCAATATCAGGATAACATCATGACGATGTGAACTAGATCAGGATAAATATACAAGGGCACAAGAGTCTGGCCTTTCATGACTGACAGTGCATATACTGTGGCATGTTTTAATAAAGGCTTTCTTTATATGCCCATTACAGAAGACCACAGCTGGAGTTCTGGAGGCAGTGCCGCTTTATTGGACATCTCCAAGCATGTTTCAACTCAGCAGCCCTGCTTCAACATGCTGCAGGTCTCTAATAAGATGCTAGTCTAATTCAACAGGACCATTTTTTTCAGCGCATTATATCGGCAATCTGCTGTGTGGCTTGTTTTTATGACACCCTTTAAGATGGTTTCTGTGCAGTAGGTGGCCCTCATACTTTTCTGGGTTTGTAGAGGCTCAGTATGAAGAAGAATAAATGAAAACACAGATTAATAACCCTAAAAGTGGAACAGACAGAGCGGGCCTAGTTTTACTTTAAAGTGAAACATGCTTTACATGTCAGTGTCAGTGTATTTCATAGGCAAGGATCATATTTAATTCCAAAATAAGAGGAAGTAAGACATTTTAAATAATTTATAGAAAATCTTAATAGTACTAAAACATTCTTTACTTTTATGTATGATGTATTGCTTTTTCTTTTGCGTCAAATGCATCTGCACTGTAAATAATTTTTCACATAAACACTTTAGCATTGTCACTCTATTTAAGTGACAGTTAGGCAATTTTTATTGTTGTTCAAAAATAAAATAATTTGTAAAGCATAATCATGTAAAAATATTATCATTTGTAATACTGATTTTAATTTACATTTTTTATCATATTTGTTGTACATTGACAATTGATGAGAATGTAATTAATTATGACAAAATGATAATAATAAAATAAAAATAGAAAAAGAAAATGTGAAACATCTGCACTGTTAACATATAAACACTTTTGCATTGACACTCTATTTTAAAGAAAGTTAGGCAAAAATAAAATAAAATAAAATAAAATGTACTTACACATCATGTTATTGGTTGTACTGATTTTAATTTAAATAGAAGATTAATCAAAACACTTTCTATAATTAATTATGAAAACAGACAATAAAATAAAAATAGGAAAAGAAAATGATGCTATAATATGCGTCATTTATGTATGCAAAATATTATATACTATTTGTAATACTTCTGATAATTTATGTGTATGTAATCAATAATGAATAATATTATAACTACTAAAGAAAATTTTAAAAAGAAAACGGTCCTAAAATATGCTTTAGTTATTTATGCAAAATATTATGGATTATTTTTTTATTTTGATTTTGGGGTGATCTATAATGTGAACATATTTTAAAGGGGGGGGTGAAATGCTCATTTTCACTCAATATCCTGTTAATCTTGAGTACCTATAGAGTAGTACTGCATCCTTCATAACTCCAAAAAGTCTTTATTTTTATTATATTTATAAGAGAAAGATAGTCTGTACCGATTTTTCCCGGAAAAACACGAACGCCTAGAGGCGTGACGTGTGGGCGGAGCTAAAGAATCACGAGCGCCAGTAGGCTTTTGAGTTGAGAGCATGTGGAAGCTGTGACACAGATCCAGAGGCTGAAATTTAACAAGAGCAGCATCAGCAAAGGCGGTATGCTATGTGGTATGTACTGAAACTGTATATATTTGCTTAGCGGTTTTGGAAAATGACTAAGTTCCACTTTATGTCGACTTTATTTATTTTTTTTTTTATTTATTTTTTTAAGCTGTACATGTGGAAAGTGCAGTTTGATGACAACATTGCATGTTGTTTACTTGATGTGCTTACGCGCTGATAGCTAAGTTAACAACACAGAGATATTTGAAGCAGTTTTACTCACCGCCTGCGGTTCCAACACACGATCGCGACCCTTTTCCGTTGGTACTGCATTATCCTTAAGAAATAAACGATGTGCAAATCCGAAATGCAGGGAACAAACAAAAACACTTGCACAACTCCATTGATGCTCTGTAAAAATAAACTCCATCCACTGGTCCCTTAATGCTGTTTCTCTTTTGGTAATCTGTGCAGGGTTGTCTTGTCCTGGCAACCAAAAACACACTTCTTTTGTGACTTTTCGCGAGGCTCTCGCTCTGATCAGGCTGTGCTCAGCCTCTCTCAGTGCTCTGCTATATGGGAGCGCGCGCTCTTCCGGCAGAAGAGCGCACACTTAGGACCCATATAAGGAAATTCCGCTCCATCTAACGTCACAAAGAGCCATACTCGAAAAAAACTTTCAGAAACTTGTGACAAACCGGAAGAGGTTTTTTTTGGAACAAAAATGCTCCTTCAAACGTACAACTTAATTTTTGAAACTTTGTCCATGTTTAGCATGGGAATCCAACTCAGTATGCATGAAATAGCATTTCACCCCCCCTTTAAATGTTCATTTAGTGCAACTTGTCCTTTTATTATAGATGCCTCTACCTCTGTAGCTGTAAATATAACGAGTGTATGTTTTACACAAAAATTCTATTTCAGTCTTTTCTAAACGTCACGCTTAATTCGATGTGTTATTTCTTTGTAGTTACTTGTGAAACTTCTATTAATTCCTGAGTAAAAATGGTGTACATCCAGTGTGCTGATTGGGTAACTGCCTTGTGTCAGCAGAATAAATATATAATAAAATAATTATATTTGAGTGAGAGATGACCTACAAACTGCTCCTTCAATCCCGTGATTAATTACAGGATGTGTTTCCAAGGTAATTGATTTCTAAAGCAAACAAGCAAACACGGCGGCCATGGCCAGCGTCCAGCACAGAATCAGAGCACGTTTCTTGGCCTGACTCAGCGGATCTGACAAAGATGAGAGGAGGATCTTATGGATATGGAATAAACAAAACAAGCACGTTCTCTGCTTTTTCACTACCCAGAATACCCACAAACATGTCGTTTCTGTTGGTCGCCTGTAGCCCAGAGGGGGTCCATGTCCTTACTGCAAGTGTTATAACAAACTGTTGTGAAAATGCAAATAGCAGACCCTCGCTGTGTCCTCTAGGGAACTTTCCATGTTGACCGCTCTGCTATTCAGCTCTGACCTGCTGCAACAGGAACATCTCTGGTGTTATTGCAATTTCAGATGAAGCAAGAAAGCTCCAAAGTACTGTTTCTATTTGAGTTCGGCTCTGTGAACTATGTCGTCTGTCAATATCAGTTCTATTGCAACCACCTGGTTTGCAAGTGGAGTGAGTTATGATTTTCAAGGCTATCACAAATTTTCCCTTGGCATTTGAAAGCAACAGGCAAACAAGTGCTCCCAATGGATTATGCCTCAATTAAACTAAAATATAGCCATGAGAAGATCAACCTGATGCTTTCTGAGAGTTAATGTTCGCTCTAGCTCACTAAAACCCCAGTTTATTGAGTCCACACAGTCAGTCATTGATGCCCTTACTTCTCTTTTGGTCACTGCAAATACCATTAGTTTGGTTTTGACATTTTATATTCATACCCACATGGTATATGAACAAATTAATGAGGTTTTTAACATGGGAAAACACAACACATGCTTAGATAAAATTTGTTGTATGACCATATAATGTTTCCCAGCTGTTCTGCTGGAGTCTCAGTGGAGCAGGGAAGGGTAATGGCCATGTTGGTTGGTCTGGTGGTTTTAACTCTGGTTTGAGTTGTGGTCCTGTGGGATTCTGAACAAAGACATTGAGAAAAATGGTCTATAGTTCAAAATCTTTGTTTTGTTTGATGTTAAAGGATGACAAATGGTACATTTTACTGACTTCAATGGTATTTGAAAGAAATAACGACTTAAAAGAGTATTTCGTACTGTTTCTAAAATAATTCTGCCTTTACAATATACTGAACTGTCCATGTTTTCTTCATCTTTGATTTGGCCTTTTATTTTACTTCAGTCATGTGGACTATGTTAACAACATAACAGCCACATGAACAAATCAAATAAAACCAACAATGTATAAATACAAATTAAAATAATAAATCAATAAATAAACATGCTAAATATGAACAAATTAATTAATGAATACATAAAGCATATAAAAACGTGAAATATAAATAATAAATAAACAAATGAATAATTTAGTTAATACATGAAAAAGTTAAATGAATAAAATGAGTACACAAAGCATAAAACAAAATAAATAAATTCCACCAGCAAAAAACAAAACAAAAAACAAATCTAACCAGCAAACAAACAAACAAATAAACCCAACCAGCAAACAAACAAACTAATCCAACCAGCAAACAAGCAAACAAATAAATCTAACCAGCAAACAAACAAACAAATAAATCCAATCAGCAAACAAAAAAACGAATCAAACCAGTAAACAAACAAAAAAATAACCAGAAAAAAAACATAGAAATCCAGTAAGCAAACATACAAACAAATCCAGTCACCAAACAAACAAACAAGCACAATCAATCAATTGACCAAACAAAATAAATCCCTGATTCTTAAACTGGACTTTTTTTGCTTATTTTATAATCAACCAAAAATTTGAGATATGATTCATAGGTAACACTTTATAATAAAGTTCCAACTAACATTAGTTTATAAACAAAGTAACTATGAAAAATACTTCTAAAGCTTTTATTCATTTTGGTCAATGTCAATTTCAGCATTTACTAATGCATTTTTTAAATCAAAAGATAGATCTATTAATGCAATTCAATGAACCTGGGTTAACATGAACTAACAACAGATGCATGTTTATTAACTAATATTAAGTTATTATAATGTTGCGCGTTCATAGTTAATGCATCAACTGATGTTAACTAATGGGACCTTACTCTAAAGTGTTACCCATTCATGTCATAACACAAATAATAGAGTCTTGTTGAAGTTTAATATTTAGTTTTAGGTGATTGCTCAAATCACCATCCTTAAAAGCAGCAATCCACCAATCACAGCATGCTGAAAACTCTAGTCTTCAAAACTGCTCTGACATCTTTAATGACCCAGCAAAAATCATTCAAGAGGTCTGACTGGGCAGAAACAGAAATACAGACGAGAATAAACTACATGTTTAAGAGAGCTCATGCTCTGCCGACCGTGGAAAAGTTTACAGAAAAACAGTGCAATGTCCATAAATAGCACCAAGGTGCAGAGTTACCACATAAAATACAACACAGCTGAAGCTTTTATGAAGAAATAAGGCAAAGTGTTGATATAAATATCAAATTTATTGCTTTTTCTGAAACGTGCATGTGGATCCTGACTAAAACGGCATGATTAATACATCTATGGCTCGTGATTGATTACGCTCCACCACTGTTATAAGTCTCTCATCTGCAGATGTTGCTGACGCAGCACTTGTTTATGTCAGATTTACCTAGCGAGCATGTGCGTCAGTCTCCCTCTGCAGTAGCTTCGCCTCCTGACCGACTCCAAGGGTCCTCGCTGATTTGTGCCGGGGAGGAGAGAGTCGGTTTAATAGGCAAAAGAGTAAAGAAAGCAAGAGGCTTGGAAGAAAGCTTTTCTTTGTGTTTGAGTGCGTTTGGCCTCAATGATTCCCCATCCACCTCCTCCCCTCTGCCTCCTCTACAACTCAGCTCCTGACCACAGGGTCCACTGGGACACCAGCACTGTAATTCCATACAAGTCAAACATGCTCAACTTCTGTTTCCATTTTGAGGCAAAGGTAAAAGCACCCCTCCCCCATGAAAAAGGCTTTGTCTGACAAGCATCTCTCTCGGTATATGAAAAGGGGGCACCAGGCTCGGCTGTCCATGTTTGTATCTTTTCAGTGGTTCATTTGTAATTCACTGCAGGGGGTGTGAGGCAAATCTTGAAACCATGTCAGATGTTATTCATTTAAGTGTGATGGGGGTGAGTTATCGGGTGAATCTCACGAAAGCCTGTCAAGAACATGTCCAGGTCACATTTCACCCCAGAATCAAAAGAAAACAAAAAACAAAACAGAAGTTGTATAGATAGGTAGATGATGCATAACATGACCATAAGCCTTTTTTCCCCTCCACCATTTAACAATTATAATCACATCTTGGTCATTTTGCATAGTCTTGTGGTGTGATTAATTATTTTTCTTAAAATAAAAAGAAATAAAATAAAAAAGTGCAAAAATAAAGAAAACCAATAGTTTAATAAACCCTTTAAACGAATCTAAAAAGAATTATGAATAAATTTAAACAAGAAAGAAGAAAACATTATAACAATAGAAAACAGTTAAAAAAATTAATATATAATAATTAAATGAATTAATGAATGAATGAGAAAGAAGCTAAATCTATGTATATAAAAAGCAAAGTATTCATTAAGAAGATGAATAAATTAATAAATAAATGAATAAGAAGCATTTTAAATGGTCTAAATAATAATAATATAATATGTAAAATATAATAATATTCCATTTATACAAACACATAAAAATATGTATCAGAAATAAAATAAAGAAAAAAATAGGTCCGTTTCACAATCATTATCCATTTTGTATTGTAATATTTTATGACAATTAAGCACATTTCTTTGATCAGATGTTTACAATTCCTTGCCAATACCAATTCTTATTATATATATTTTTTAAATAATATTGATTGATTCATTTATTATCATCTTGAAGGGCAGTTCACAGCACAACTTTTTTTAATTTATTTAATTAATCACTGTAATAACAATTTGTCAGAATAACATGCTTCGTTGTGAAAAAAATGGCACAATGCACATAAAAATGCACATTCATTCATTAATTCATTCATGCATTCATTCTGCAGTGAAATATGACCCAAACATGTTCTTTTCTGGTTTTGTGAGATTCACCTTATCACCATCTGGTCCATGTTTCCATTGGTCTATGTGCAATGCAGGGGGGGCCAGAGGTCCACTGCCAAAATTCAGAGAACCTGTGTCGCTCACAACAAAACCTGTCCACGGAAAATCAATCATTGCAGTCAGCATCCGGTTAATTACAAGTCCACATACCACAGTCCTGACAGAATGAAGAAGAGGAGGTCTGAAACCATTACACTGCTTCCTCATCGCTCCAAAACACGGTTCACTGTGTAAATAAACTTTGACTGTTTATGCATTCACTCAATGGTAAAGAGTTTGGGTGCACTTGTTGTATTCCCTTGTGTTTTATATTTATTTTTGTATGCAGTAGATACGTTTAATCTTAAATACTATAATTAGTGGTGCTTGCTAGGTGAGCCATTTCTTTTTTTAGTCATCAGACTTGGCAGATGAAAAGCTGGTAAAAATTAAAAAATAAAGATAGGGACCTGACCTGTTTCAGAGACTTGGGCCAAACCCCCTAACAAAATTCCAGCAATCGCCCAAGCAGAAGACCTTAGCAAACACATAGCAACCCCCCACAGCATCCTAAGATTGTATACAGAAGTGGTCCACTAGCAGCATTCGATCCCCAAACACACCGATCAATTTCAAGATGAACTCTCTACTATCTGGCACTGGATCATGACTGATTATTACAGATTCCAGCCACTTCTGACATATCTTTCCCTTGGCATTCATATGGAAATGAAAATAAGTAGCACGTAGATCTAAGGCCAAAATACACATATAAGAAATGTGATGCCAGTTTGCAAAGATGAACATCAATTTAGAGGGTTTTTTACATATCAGAACTACAAATTGCTCTCAATACAGCCAAGGAAAAAAAAAACTGTTCATGCTATATATAATATTTAATATTTTTGAATGCACTGTCTTTGCTCAGCTTGTGATATCAAATTTTTACTGTTTACTTGACTATTTGACTAAAACAAGTCTCATGTGAATTTTGCATTCTTTTATTGCAGTTTTCTAATTTATTAAATTAACACCTACAACTGTAACATTTCTGAAATAGAATATTTAGTAAATACACTAAAACTATTAATAAGAAATGCATTTATTTATTTTACTGTACTATAATTGTATCTTACTTTTTAATATTAAATACAACTAGGCACTAATATACTTTAAATGTGAAGCTTTGCAAATGTTAATGTTGATGTTTACTTTAGAGGTTAACACCCAGATCCAAAAAACAGTGATCGTGCCAAACCTATATAAACTAACCTGAATAAAGTACACTGTAAAAAATAAGTGTAATTTTAACTGTAAAATTTTGTAAAAACGCTACGGAAAAAAACTGATAATAGGTTAACAGTAAGTTCCCGTACTATATACAGGGAAAAACTGTAAAAGAGCTAACAAAGCATTTAATGTAAATTTACAGTAAAATTCTGTTAATTATACAGCTTTTAGAAGTAAAAAAAGAACAAATCAATGTATAATTTACAGTCTAAAACTGTAAACTGATATTCCCAGAATTCCCTGCGTGACACTCCACGTTTGAAAGTATTTTGTTTAAATAATCATGTTTTTAAATAGTTCTTGTTATCAGTTATGTACATTTGAGCTTTATGTTACATCTTCTGTTGCTTAATGAAAGTTTTTTGCATTATTTAAGTATCACGTGTGTTACCATGATGGTGTTTTGTGTTTCCATAAATGTGCACCTTCTATATGTTAAAATATACTTCTGCTTGTGGTGAAGCTACTTGTGATGAGCTTTGATACTTCATGTGGCTTTCTCTTATACAGTACCATCTTTATTATTATGGTGGTTGTCAGTATTTTCAAGGTACAAAACAGATTTAATTTTGTGTGTTGTTGAATTTACTGGTTTATATTCACATTTTCTTGTTTGTAAATTACAGCTTTATATTGTAAAATTAACAGTTTTTGACGTAAATGTGTTTACAGTTTCTGTATTTTTACAAAATTATTCTGGCAACCACAGCTGCCAAAAAGTTTTTGTAAAAACAACAAGATATTTTTTACAGTGTATTCTGCTATTACCAATGTTCCCCTGTTTAGTCCGGTCTACCAAACATCCATCTGTGGGAGTTTACGGCTGAGTTACATTGTTGTCAACAGGCTAATAAGTAACACGAACAAGCCAACTGAGAATTGTGCACTAGTATTTAACAGAAACAGTGAAGAAAACAGTATTGCCCAACTTTTAACTTGGTAATCAGAAGTCATGACCTCTCTAAAATCACCCTCAAGCAAGGAAGGACTGGATTGCTTGATTGTAAAATATATCTAACAAAGTGTGAAAAAATGCTTTTAAATAAAATAGTGATTCCACATGTATGTCATCATCCGTCTTTTCAAATTAAAATATGAAACAGCATAGTTTTGGTCTAGAATACAGATGCTTATAATTGTCTTCTAAAATGAAATAATGCAAACAGTGTGTCAAAGGGGCAAGGAAATGGTTGGAAAACGTAACTGATAGCTAGGTTTAGCCGTTGTTCAGCAGGTTTCTATCCCAGACCCACAGCGGACCCCCAGCTGAATGTAAACAGGACAGAGGTTCTGCTGCATAAAAATGTCCAGACACAGAGTGAGACTCAAGCACTATTTCCCCATTTGTACAAATCATAGGGTTTAAGAGATAAGACAGTGTAAACCAGACATAACTCAATCCTAGAAAGCTGTTGCCACTGTACTTTATTGTACAGCAGTACCATGCGACTAATAATTAATCATGAAATGTTTCAATTATCATTTTATCATCTTGCAATTTAAATTTTACTTCTTTGAAAATTAGTAATGTAACTGGGGACAGTAATCATACCATTTAACACTTCTGGTTCCATTCAAAATTCTTTCAGTACTTTAAAGCGATAACTCAAAAATAGTAATATGTGTATCAAACTACTCATGCTGAATTTTTTGGTGTGTGCAACCAGTGAGGACAACAAAATGAAGATTACAGGCAGCTCTTCAACACCTACTGTATAGACATCTCTATTGAAGCTAAAAAGAAAGGCCATCTGTGAATAGTTAAGTCTGCTCACCTTGAGGTGAAAAGTAGGTCTAAGACTAAACACTGAAGGAAATAATATACAGTTTCAAATGTGTTTGAAGAACTGTAGGACAAATAGTAGGCCACACTGCCAACGCTTCGAAAAACTGGCTCAAAAAGCAAAAATATTGCTAAGGATGGACATTCTGTTCCAAGGAGGCATATGCAACATATTTAGACAACATATAGCCAACATATTTGATCACAAACTCTTGCATTAGCGATGCAAAATGCATACAAACCATTTAAGACTTCAGTATAATATAGGCTTTTTATTAGCATCTATGGTTCTATGAAGAACTTTCAACATCTATGAAACTTTTCAGTTGCACAAAAGGTTCTTTACACTCCTAAAAATAAGGATTCTAAAAGGTTGTTTTTACCCAGGAATGCCACAGAAAACCTCTTTTGGTTTCCCAAAGAACCATGATGTTTTTCTTAGTATGAAGAAAATTCTGAATAAGTTTTTTTTCCTTTTGTCTAATTGAAATGTTCCATGGACGTTAAAGGCTCTTCATTGAACCATCAATGCCAATAAATAACCTTTATTTTCAAGAGTTCACTGTGAGAAATGGTTCTTCATACTGAGACAACTTCTATTCTATTGAATCACTGCAAAAAAACAAAACCATTTTGGAATCTTTAGTTTTAAGAGCATGAGCCTGTCTGAACTGAAATTTGTGAGGTTTCTCATATTTGGAGAGAGCTTCCTAAGCTGCGCTCATTAGGCAAGTAGAACTACCAAGAAGACCTTCAGTAAACCAGCAGGGACCAAACCAAACAATTTCCACTTGCACAGGTCTGGAAACCAGACCCCCATGGCTTCCGGCCCTCAGTCGGACTCAAAGTTAATAACACAGTCGTCTGTTTGATCCAAGTTCAGGATAAAAGCTGACAAAAAGCTTTGCTCACGGAGAGCCAATTCTCCACCTTAATTAGAAACACAGGAGAGCAGCATCAGCGACATCACTCTTCAGCCTAGCAACCATGTTGGGTGGTTGGCAGGTGATTGTAAACGAATTACTTTTTATTTAAAACAAATCATGCCTCTTCCTCTGCTGTCCCTCTTCTCTGTGGAGGAAAAGGGTGGAAGAGATCTGGCATCCAAGACTGTTTCACATCGAGTCACGTGATCTACAGACCTGAAAAGAGGCTTTGTCGACTTCCTCCAGCATTAAAGCAGATGTTTGGCTTGGGTTTGGACCAGAGTGGCAAAGTCGTACAGTGGGAAAACTGAAGCAAAAATGCAGGGTAGGAAGTCACTGTATAATAGGCAAACACAAAAAGTTAACTTGGTTAGCAGAGATCTACCAGATTCAAGCTTTGTAAACACAGTCTACAAACAGTTGTTAATGTTAGCACCATCAAAACTAGGTTTTTAAAAACTACCTTTAAACCAAGCTATCATTTTCCAGCTTAAATGCATGCTGCTGTCATGCAATGAGCTATTTTCCATTTAGTCTAAAATAAGAGCTCTGGCCCTAATCTAGAACAAAACCTTATCTGGTTTTATCAGCTAGTTTGGGCTTCACAGCAAAAGCGGCGCACAACCTCAGAAGGCTTTGTATTAGAGGCACCTCAGGGCTACGATTGGATCCAGATGGAGTTTCTGCTGCCTTGTGAAAACAAGCTGGCCTGCGTTGGCCTTGATCTCCAACTACCATCAGCAAAGAGTAGTGTCCTAACTAGACAAGTGAAGATACACTCTAGCGACAAAGTGTCATTCCAACAAAAGCTAAATGAAACTAAATAACAAAGAACATTTACATTTATTTATTTAGCAGATGCTTTTATCTAAAACAACTTATAAAAAAAAGTGCAAAAAAGTGGTCATAAAGTACATCTGCCTGTTGAATCCATGCATGCTAACTTACTCATGTGCATAAAAAGCCTGGGGCTCCCGAATCAGCTACAAAATATACAGGAGAAACTCTCAATGTAGAAGAGTGGTGGAATGGCGTTTCACCACTCTAATGTAATTTCCTATTATTCTGTGTCCTGTCACAGCTAATTGACTCAGGATGTTGGCTGATGATTACCTTTAGAGGGTTTTCTTCTGTCCACAAGAGATAAAGGCTGTACTTATGAAGAAAAGATGGCATTAACACAGAGCTGATTAGTTATGAATTGGAAAGATGTGGTTAAGTAATTGACGAGGCACTGTTTAGTTGTAAAACATGGGATAATGTACAGTCAGTGGGTTTTGAATCTCCCTGAAGGAGTTTATTTTGTGATAATGATCACTGACTCTCACTTATTACATGGCTACTTACAAAATAAATAAATAAACAGACATAAAATACTAATTTGAGTTGAAGTTATTTTGTGAGAAAAGGTTTGATTGGGGAGACAAGTAACTGGGGAGCGTTTAATCTAGAGTTATTATCCAAACATATTTGACTGAAGCAATAAGATTAACCAATCAGATTCCAGTATTCTACAGAGATTGTGTTCCGTTGCACAAATTGAGATGCATAACCAGTTGTCTCTTTAAACGCCTTCCAGAGGTGAAGAGGTTCAGAGGAAGGACTTTACAAGGAAACCTGACACCCATTTTGACAAGGAACCTTCTTTTACTGACTCAACGATGTTTTCTTTTTTCACTGATTCTTAAGCTGTGCAGGAGCACAACAGGATAAAAGGTCCTACAGGCAAGTAAAACAAGGTAGCGAATTGTGGGACAATTGTCTACAACATGGGGCAGAATTCGCAAAATAGGGACCTAATTTTTTACCATTCAGCATTCAGCAGAGCATCAGTGCATCAGTGCACACACACACAAAAATGCATTACACATTTACTTACTTACTTAAGAATACAAACAAAGCCTGTCATTTACTTCTTATGAAAAATAAGGTCTTAATATCTGAGAACTGCTTAAAATACTTGGACAATGGAACAATGGAATATTTTTTATCTTTTTTTATTTTTTTTTACTTTACATTTAACTTAGCTTAGATTTTCATGAATTGGCTCTTGGTCTCAAAATACATCTGCATTTGTTTCTGCTGAAGCTAAAGAATAAGTGATTCTATTTTAACAATTCCAATCAAACAGTGACTCATAAAAGTATCAATATGTGTAAGCGGATCCACTGCCATGAGTCCCCAGCAATAGTAACTTCTCTGTTTTCATTATGACAATTGTGACTGTACAAAGAATTAATCAGCCAAGTCTTAAAATGACTAAACTTGAGAAATGAAAGAGTCATTTATTAATACTCAGAAGTTTTATAGGATGATCAGTTGTGAAAATGGAACAGGATGAGTGATTCATTCTTGCTAAATATTTCTTCAGAAAATCATAACATACACTTGATTGCAGACAGTGTCAGAGTTTGGCGGGAAACGACTTTTGTAGTGCATTCAGAAGACTGACGAAAATAATCACTAACAGCTGATCTTACATTGTACAGTTTGGTGTCAGAAAGTGCACATTATCAAACACTACATGGAAATGCACACGCAGACTCCCAATACTGCCTCAAAGCCAGTGATGCAGTCACAAAGAAAACACAGTCTTTAAAATGACTAAATGTCTCTTATGTATAACCAATCTTCTTCTCTGAATTTAACATGAAATCAAAACTTTCTTAACACATGTTCCTGGCCTTATTGTTAAAGACTCATTGATGCATATTATTTTATTTAATCTTACCTCATGGAATTGACTTTCTCTTTTGAATGGCATTTTCCACTTCTCTCCAATCACTTATTAGCAACAATGCAAGCTTATTTTTATTTTTTTTTTACAAAAAAATTATTTATTCAATTTCTGACAGAAAAATATCAAGTCCAGCTTATTTTGTAGTATGTTCAGTATACATATTATACCCACTGCTTAATACTGTACAATATGTAAAGTGGTATATAGTGAACCTTATTTGTTTATTCTGTAGGTAATTATAGGCTATATCTTGTTGTAGGGGGCTTCAAAGTCGCAAAAATAACTCCATACAGTTGCTTTAAATGCAAATTGTATAACATCACACATAAAATAGAATAGTTGATTAAAAATTTTAATTTATTGAAATATGTAGTGTATCAACAAAAATGCCAGAAACTTCCTTTGGGTTTGCTGTACCATGCTTAAACTCTAAACAGCCCAACTGTGATTTAATCTTAAGAGACGGTGAGGCAGTCCTCTGAGCATGCATTAATTTCACCCTTGGTAACCACCAAAACACAGGCTCATGTTCATCAGGCCACAGCTGCTTCTTATTGACCAAAGCAGATCCAGCACTTCAGTTGGGTGACTGCTCCACTGTGCCACTTATACTGTATATGATTTCATTTCCTCTATACTAGACTGGCTGCCTAGAACTTTGACAACAACACTTGACAATCCCCCCATCCCCCAGTGAAAGCCACGACTGACACTTTACACACGCACACCAGCACAGCATCAATCACCACGGCAAACCTTCACCAGAACTGCACCTGCACTCCTTGAGCTCACCTACACTCGCACCTCTGGAAAACATGTTCACATTTAAAACTGGCTACACCTCATTCATTCCAACACAGAGACAATAAAGTGTAGTCAAAGAACAATATGGTGTTGTTGTTATCGCTTTTTTTCCCTCTCAGTTTAATGGGAAGCAGCTATTTGTCATTTAGCAAATGGATTGCAAATATATATATATATATATATATATATATATATATATATATATATATATATATATATATATATATATATATATATATTTTTTTTTTTTTTTTTTTTTTTTTTATACATAACCTTACATTCTGTCTGTCTGTCTGTCTGTCTATTATTATTATTATTATTATTATTATTATTATTATTATTAATAAACCTGTTTCATTTAACAAAATATAATTGTATATTTATAAAAATAAATAAATCTATAATTCTTTAATTCTATATAATATATATTTGTATATATAAAGTGGGTTAATATAATATAATTACTATTTAAAGTGAGTTACGTAATATGATTTGTTTTATAACATAACAAAACATATCATAACATACTATAATATAACATAAAAAAAAATCTTTTTCAGAAAAATAAACAAACAAAATGATTTATAATAAATGTTTATTCGCTAACAGCAAAAAAATACAAACCAATTTTTTCTAGAAAAATAATAATGATAGATAGATAGATAGATAGATAGATAGATAGACAGATAGACAGATAGATAGATAGATAGATAGATAGATAGATAGATAGATAGATAGACAGACAGACAGACAGACAGACAGACAGACAGATAGATAGATAGATATATAGATAGATAGATAGATAGATAGATAGATAGATAGACAGATAGATAGATAGATAGATAGATAGATAGATAGATAGATAGATAGATAGATAGATAGATAGATAGATAGATTCATTTATTATTATAATTGTTTTTATATATGAAAAATGAAAGCCTTTCAGGTCATAACAGATTTTTCAAGCCTTACTGGATCTGAACAACGTGTTCCATTATCTTGGCTTTTTATCTTGAATAAGGCCTATCCAAAACACTCTGTTAGAATCGGATAGGCACCACATAAGTTATTCTAGCTGGGTTGGTTAAACCACTCCAAATGTTTGGCATCCATCACAAGGACGCCCATCGGTGTTAGAATGACTGAGATCTTAAATGCTGGGGCTTCTCTTTGGAGCAAATGAGATTTAGGTCAGTCTGACTCAGTGGTGTAAACGTGTTTAATTCCACATATGCTGATCAGGTTCAAATTTATTCATTAAGGAATGCTTAATTGAGCTCAGTTTGTGGAAGACCAGTCGATAAGTATGAACTCAAGAGCTGGGGTTAATAGTAGTCGCATCAAACTCTTGCTTTGGGAAGTTTTGCTGGTTACACATTCTGAACTCTGTCCACATGGCTACTATCTTTATTCCATATCCACAGTTGCTCGGAGTGTTTTTGTCTGGAAAAGTTGGCCAATGTCAGTTATTTAACTGAGGGGCAGCTACACAACTCTGAATTTATCACCCACACCAAGAAAGATGTTTAGATTGGATGAGTTGCCTTTATTTTCACTGACATACATTTTTTCTGAATGTTCAGATAAAGATAACTGAGAGAACTTCACATTAAACCAAAGTTCTCTGTTTTGTACATGGCCTTTAAGTACAAAAAAATTACAGTAACAATAAGAATGCATTGCAACTCATAATAGTCATTTACTGTAAATGCACCTAATTCACTTAAAAAATCATGCAAATTAGGTAATAAAATTAAACAAATAAAATGACCAAAACCCCCCTTTATTATACCCGCCCTCATTTTAGTGTTTTTTAACTAATGTATAATAACACTGTCATACACTGTAAAAGTAAAAAAAAAAAAAAAAAAAAAAAATGGGTAGCACTTTATTTTACAGTCCAGTTCCTCATGTACATACTATGTACTTATTATAGTAATTACAATAACTATTTAATAACTAGGTACTAACCCTGAACCTACCCCTAAACCTAACCCTACCCCATGTAGTTACCTTGTACTACCAGACCTTTCTTAGATAAATACACTGTAAGTACACTATAAGTACATGTTAGTACACTTACTGTAAAATAAAGTGCAACCAAAAAATCTGTATGTCAGAAATTCACTGTAATAATATTTCCAGTATTACAGGATGACATTTTGTTCACCTTATAACTGTTTATTTTAGTGATATAATGTTAATAAACCAAAGTGTAGTACCAAATTCTGTTTTTATCTTAAAATTTGCTAATAAACACCATCAAAGTGTAACATTAAAGTAATGCTATAAATGTTACCTAAATGACAAGTAACGTAACACAAAATACCCTAATTTACTCTATTGATATAAAAGAAAAGAGAAGAAATAAATTTACTTATATAAAATATAGTGTGATGGGCCACGCAGGGACTTCCTTTTACAATTTTGAATTATACATTATACAGTAATCCACCATTTTCATTTCCCAAAACCATACATTTATCAGTGTTTACAGTAAGATTATACATATTATGCAATGTTAACCATTTATAGCTTTGTGATGTACATGCCAAGGTAACTTACAGTTAACCAATGACTACAGTCCAATGTAAAAAAAAATATATGATCAGTAAGTCATGGCATATGAAATATACTAAAGCAATTTCAACTTCAACATTTTATATAATATTCAAGTTAAATAAGATTCAACCCAATTAGAAGTTGTAAGGTTATACTTATTTTATGGTGGCAAACGAACTAGGTGGAAGTGGATGGTGGTAAGTGGACATTTTTCACAGTGTAGTGCATTTTTCTGTAAACATTACTCACATTTTTACAGTGTATACATTATTGTCAAGGCTGAACATGATACATAGTGTGCTGAAAATGTTTTATGAATCCTATTTGCTTTTATAAAATGTCTCAGAATATCTCCTCTGCTTCACTACAACCATCTCAGTGAGCGGCAGCAACATAAAAGCTGACAGATTCATGCCAAAACAGACTCATCCCCACACCCCCCTGCTCTTTGTCATTCAACGACACTCACCATCCCAGCGACGTGACATGGGCGCCTGGAACATTAACCTGAAATGCTGTCACATTCCCAGCTGTCATCAGGCCTGGCTAATAGCACAAGCATGCCAGCGCTATAATTCAGAGAGGAGGATTAGCTACACAACATGTTTCAGCTCAACGGTGGGCCCAAGCCACAATCAGAGGGCCGTCGTATTTATGTGCGCTTACACTGGCGTCTCTCGAGTATGCTGAAGAGTGCAAAGCCAGAACAGAGGGGGCCGCCATGTGTCGAGGGGCCAGGCTCTATTAGCAACTGTCCTGCCAAGGTATGCTTAAATTCCATCATGAAGCAGGACTTGTGTGGTTTCTTCTCTGGCAAGAGAGCATAATTTTTCTGGTTTCTTTCATTGTGCCTTTTTTCAACGGTTTATGAATGTGCATTTATAGTAAATGGTGCTCAGAACGTTTAAGGACACCAAAGTCTGGATTAATATCTCCTGGGAAAAATTGCTTGCTCTTGATGATCCCAACTCATTCAAAGCATGTCGTGATGATGGCAGAACCTCAGACCTCATGTTTGTTTTTGGTGAAAATGAAAAGCAGAAAAGAAACACCTAGCCAAGATTGAGAAATCTGAAAGCAGTACACAACATATTTCATTTAAAGACAGAAAACATTTCATCTTTATCTTAATCAGTCAATTTTGCCTAAAGGGGGCTGTTGAATAAACCTTGCATTTATGCAAGGAATGTGATTTTGTTGCCAAGAAGCGTTTAGAATGTTTCTGTTACCTCAAATTAAATCTGTCAAGCAATGGTGCATGCATTTCATTTCTTCAGATAATAGAAAATAGTTCTATATTTTTTATATTTTTTTACAGCTCTCCTCAAAAAGCGCTGGTTTTAAATGCAAAACAAGGACCACATCTAGAGAAAATAAACTATTTTAATAAGCGTACCTAGAGTGATAGGCAACTGTGAAAGCATAACAGATTAAGCAAATATTGAATTCTTTTGAAAAGTGCCAGTGATAATGTTTAAATGGCAAATACTGCTTCTATGCACTGCTTCACTGCACAAGCACTGAATATTGTTTTCTTTTTTTATAGGGATAGTTTATTCTTCTGTTATAGAGAGACATGTAATGAGAGCCAAATATTCATGTAAACTGATAATGAAATTTATACCAGGGTTATTGTTGTTAACATAAACTAAAACCGTAAAAAAAAACCATTCTCATTTAAAACAACATAGACTACATAAAATGAATAAATAAATAAAAACACACAACAAAATCACTAAACCCCCAAAATTTTAATTTAAATGTAAAACTATAATACTACTATAATAATACTACTAATAGTAGTATTGCAATAATACCAAATAACACTGTTGCTTGTCTTTCATAAAATGTCTTTCAGTAACACACCTTTTACATATTTAGTGAAATAAATAATGAAATTATGCATAATACATAATTTTTTGCAGCAAGTTAAGTTGCATATTCTCAACTGTTAAGACTTAAAAACTAACTTTATAATCATGCATAAATGGCAAGAATAAATAAAAATAGGTGAATGTCAACATGGACAGGTTGCATGGCATGCCCTCATCCTCATCCAAAACAAAGAACAAATCTTTGCAAAGTAAAAGAAAATCAGACCTAGACTACACTAAATATGGGTTCACGTCAGCAAGGATAAACATGGTTTGAGCCGACCGCAATGTTAAATTATTGTCTGCTGAGAGCACTAAAAATTCAGTTTAGAAAGACATCATTTTAGATTTTTAAACAGACATTTAGAAAAATGTTCTTAGTGATGGTAATACTTTTGCGTATTGTTAGGGCTTGTCAGGTCAAATTGATACATTTGTAATTCTAAGGAGATTTTTGTTTGCTTTTGTAGGTTTTTAACTGGTGAGACATGCCCCCCCCCCCCCAAAAAAAAAACATCCATCCAACTGTATTATCAATGTATGGATGGCCAAAAATGTAATAGCTAATTAAATAAGCTAATAGAAAGAAGAAAGCCTTGCACTCCATGTCTTATGTTAGTTGGTGACATCAAATGCCAGTCAATCTCTGTGGTTTTGAGTGCATATTCATCTGAAATGCCCTTCTCCACTAAAAGCATGAACAAAACTACTCAAAATAAAAGAAAATATGACCTAGGCTCTATTAAATAGGGGTTAACTCCAGCCAGGATAAACCTGGTTTGGGCAGACCGCAATGTGTTTTGTGAAGTGAATTATTGACTTTCGAGAGTATGATACCATCATGAGACATTTAGAAGACTAAGTTCTTAAAGAAAACTTTCTTTCTTAGCATATGCCATATTAATGATTTTGCATATTATTGGGCCTATATGGAGTTTGTGTTATTATATAAAAAAAGAAAGTTTTTGTATTCTTAATAATCTTAGTAGGCTACTGTGTTGTCACTTAATTTTCAATGTAAAATCTGAGTTCTGAGACAAAACAACTGGGAACTACTGATCTACTTTAAATTTTTTACTCAGAAATTGCTTGCAAATTTCACAGAATTACATAGAAACTGTAACAACATGACATTTTGAAGTAGAAAGCCTGAAATAATAAACGCACTGCAATTATGATTTAACAGTGTTTTCAGAAAGTTGTCATGTAACAATAATGAGATATCCTCGTAGCGACATTTGAACTACAAAAAAAAAAAAAAAAATGTGTTGGTGCGAATTCTCACGTTCTCCCAAACAGCAGGCCTATAAAACTGTTCTGCTGGCAAGATATTTCAGACTGTTTCTGTTGGCACAGACACTCATAGTTTTACAGAAGAAAGGTTTATGCCTGCCCTGCACAGAGAATCAGATATCAAACTTACCCAGCCTGACATGCTTTACCCAACATTCTCCTAAACAGGCTGTATGATTTGAATTA
Organism: Carassius auratus; assembly: GCF_003368295.1. Classification (NCBI taxonomy): domain Eukaryota; kingdom Metazoa; phylum Chordata; class Actinopteri; order Cypriniformes; family Cyprinidae; genus Carassius; species Carassius auratus. The sequence continues at coordinate 37,407 of NW_020524417.1, forward strand.
TCATGACTGTCTATAGCAAGACGAGTTACAGGCCAAGCACAGAGTCATGCGATGTTTGGCCAAACACGTTAAGTACAGCATATAGAAGTCATAATACTTTTCAAACTGAGCGAGTCCAGTAAACGGCCTTTTAATACTACAAAAACTCCTCAAACACACCCTGAGAAAGAGAGAGTTAAAAAATCATCCAGAGAGGAATGAATGAGTCATCGCTTTGATCCGTTTCATAAGTCGCTATGGGAAGGTTATATCGATTCAGACCCGGTTTCATCCCAACGATCCCTCTGCCACAACTCATCACTAAACTGCCCCACCGGCTGTCAATCCAAATGCAAAGCCACAGTTTCTGACTTAATCCCACGTACCCCCCCAGTAAAAACCAAGGGAAGGCAGCTAGCCTGGAACAAAGTTTCACAACATTTACTTGAGTTTCAGTTACTTTCTGAGAAATAAATTAATCCCATTTTTAATTCCAATACATTTTGGTAGTACAGTCAAATTATCAGAGTAATGTAGTTAAAATGGTGGTTGATAAATGTTTAATACAAGTTGAGTGCACTGTATGATGGGAAGCAGTCATTTATTTTGGCAAATGACAGCGTGCCACTTAGTGCAAACTGCACAGTGTAGACTATTTTTCTACTTTACTATTTTCATAGAAAAAACATGCAGTTGTTTCAACAGTTATTTTTTCAAAAGTTAAATAGATTATTATTTTTTCTTTTAAATGTTGGTGGTTCAGTCAAATAATTACCGTAGTCAAAAAAACGGTGCCAGCAAACACTTCTTTTTTTTTTTTTGCATTCAACATAACTGAATAAAGGGTAAAATTTGGAAGCAAGCATTGCATTATGACAAGCAGTGGCCATTCTGAACTTACTAAACTGGTAAATCCATGGAGAATTGATGTTTACTGATCTACCGTACATGGAGAGCATGAAGAAATTTGAGTAAAGTTGAACACATTTGCCAAGTAGATTAGTGCCAAGGCATTATTTTACTGAAAGAAAGAGAAGTCTTAATGTGAAAAGCATGAAAGTTAATGACTTTTAGTACCCTCAACCCAGCAAAGTATAATCAATATTTTTTTGAAAATAGAGTTTTGTGCCTTTGAGTAAATGTCTGCTGATGCTGTGATCATCTGTATGTTAGCATGCTCCTAAATCACAGAAAAAATATGTCAGGACACAGGATAGAAAACTTAAAAAGCCATTTCACAGAAAAAAGAAAAAAAAATATGCAGGCTGATGACAAAATCATCTTTTTGCATTAAACCAAAATAATCATAATTAATGTGTCAAGGAATCTGTAAAGAAACACATTCGCCTCTAAGAGCATAATGTTTTATTTTTCTAACTTTTCTAATGGATTTGTTCCAGTTTACAGCTAA
>NW_020524418.1:0-46669 GCF_003368295.1 Carassius auratus
TAATATTATATATATATATATATATATATATATATATATATATATATATATATATATATATATATATAATATAATATTTTGCTCACAGATCATTATTAACATTCTGTATATAATTCAATTTTATTTTCTCTCCCCTTTTTTATTATTTATATTTTTAGCTGAAAAGACGTAAAGGCAGTCAGCCCAGTGGTGTTTCTGGAGAGGGATTCCTTCAGAAATGGAGAAGACAGAAAGCTGCGGAGGCAGATATTTGCAGCAGTAAGTCTGTGATAGTTTGTCTTTTTATCAAAAATTCCTGCTGTTATAATTTGTACAGCATTTGTTGTTTCTTAAACTGTTGCACTGTCCAAATACCCACACTTGCCATCTTTCACTTGACCACTTGATTACTTATTTGAAGTCTTTCCTGTATTTGGCCTAGTGTTCGAGTGAGCATGATGACCACGAGTGTGTGTCGAACTTTTCATGACCTGATGACTGTGTTTCCCAATCCTGATCCTGGAGAACCCCAGCACTGCACGGTTTTGGTGTCTCTCTTATCTGCCTTGGAGTCTTCACTGATGAGCTGATGAGTTGAATCAGGTGTGTTTGATCAGGGAGACATCTCAAATGTGCAGTGTTGGGCTTCTCCAGGACCAGGATTGGGAGCCACTGCCTTATGGGACACTTATGTGTTTAAAGAGATTTTTAATATCTAATTATCAATATTTCACATACTGTACATTGGACAGCTTTCCATGACCTCTTGTGAGATCTCGGCAAAAAGTCTGACGATTTATTCCAAAACATGATGCATGATGGGATACACTAAGCTTTGTATAGCGCTCCGGAGCAGTATTGGAGAGGTTTAGTGTGTGTTAAGGACGCTGTGCTTTGGCATTATTAAGACCGGGGACAGTCTTGTGCACACACTGTCACGTACACACACTCTCCAAGTGGCCAAGACTGCAAGTGTGGGTATCTGGACAGGGGTCAAAGTCTTAAAAAAAGATCCCTAAACACATCACAGTCTTAATAATCCAGTTTAACACTTGTATGATATTGTACAAGCCCCAGGACGGTCTCATCTGACACTATCAAAATAATTCATATAACTATAGCTTGTTATTAATTACATGCTTTCAATAATGGATTCATTTAACATTTAATTTTACAGCATCTTTACAGAGGTGTAATGTACAAGCTGCACGTTATTAATAATATGTCCTTCCTTCTGTCTTACAGGATTTTTCCAGATAATGCTGTTCTTCTTTTTCAGGTCTAAAATATCGAGCTCAACAGCTATTTTAAGAGCCAAACCCTCACAAACCTTCCTAAAACCTAAAAGAGCTATTACTGAGTCTCAGCAAATCTTGCCATGATCAGCTCTTCCCAGGTACATTTGTTTACTCCAAAAATGCTCTGGTCTGAATCTTACTTAAATTAACTTAATTATGTTAATGAGCAATATTAATTGCACAGAGAGTAAGTAGAGATTATCTTGTTTCACAGAAGAGAAGGAAGACCAAGGATATGATTTGCTCAGGATGAGGAATGAAGATGGCCATCTTGAGCTCAAACAAACAGAAGTCCTCTGGTATGTGTGTGTTGAAGCAATGTTTATACAACATTTTATGATGATCTCTCACAGAACTGGTCATGTCAGCCTTGATTTCATTTTATACTATTTACAATTACAGCATGTTAGCAAAGTGTGACTGGACATTTTTAATATTATGTTTTTAAAAACACACCACCTGTTTTAAAAGCAGACAAGTATCATGAAATAGGTTTAGTTGATATTAACACCAATTGACATTATTTCATTGTTTTGTAAATGTTATGTTATAAATTGTGAATTGATAGTTGATTGGTTTGAAGCCAGGCCTTACACTGCACAGACTAAAACACATTTGTGAGAGAAGTCAGGAACTTTGGAGAAAGATTCTAGAGGAAAAAAACACATTTACTGCAACATTAGATCAGTTCTAGAGTCTCTAAGAACTACACATGCTAATGCAGTCTCATGAGCAAGACCTTTGCTTCTGTAACTTTTTCTTAATTCTTGGAGAATGACATATTTATTGCAGTATTTTTATTTGTACAGATGATCTCATCAGCCAAATGAGAGGTTTTGACCAAGTGATGCTCTTGAAAGGAGTGAAAGAAGAGGATGTGGTAAATTGTCTTCAGAGAAAAAGCTTCTCAAAAGATCTTAAAACAGCTTGAAGAATGGTAAGTGTACAGTACTACAAGGGTCATAGTTACTCACCCTGCTAAAACCACACAGAACATAAGCTGCGCTCTCTGTCCATTAAACAACTTCATCTGCATTGTTTGTTTGTTTCACTTTGACCAGGTCTGGGATGTTAGGACTGAGAGATCCTCTGGCTGAGAACAAGCTACAACCTCATCAGTGCTGGACATCAACCACAAACTGTTTCCAGACACGAGAGAAGAAGATCACGATGGGGAGATGAAACCAGTTTAGATGTGATGATGGGAATCATTATTTTCTGGAACAGTATCACATGTCTTATATGTATCACATGATCTGTATCACAGTTGACTGGATGGGACTGTGTGACTTTTAAGGACATTTCATCACTCATCTGTGTGAACTGATTTATATATGAGGTTAATGTATCTTTGATGATAATTATTTTCATTGAATCTTATTTGTCTTGATGCTACTTTATCAACTTTATAGTCTATGCTTCAATAAAATGAAAATGGTGAATATTGTGTTCTGAAGATTCTTGGTAAATACATCATTTTACTAGGTAGGCTCATATGTGTTTATTTTAGACTTGGAAAAACGACATATTAATTATTGGGATTATTTTTTTATTTAAGACATAAACATTTTTGATCGGATTAATAACATCTGGGACATCAGTACACCAGAAAGTATTTTTTTATATTTTAGTAACAAATATGCAAATTTTTTGTGAAATACAGGGAGTTACAAGATTAATTATTCTGCATTACAATATGGTTCCATGGGCTTTATTGTTACAAACACTTGAGGGATAACTGAGAATGTAGCAGGAATGATCAACGTGGATCTTGTACTGCATTAAAACCAAGAGCACGCACATTACTGATGTCCAGCACATGAGGAGCAAGATATGGGGGTGAGGAGGACATTTTTACACTGATTTCGGCTAATTAGTTATATATAATGCTAATATATATATATATATATATAAATTAATATTCTTAGCACTGCATGAATTTGTCCTTGTGTAATAGTGAAGTATCACAATGTGTATACATTGTCCTTGATTACTGCTTTACAGTGGGGAATAGATAATGGCAAGTTGTTGCAGGTTCATCCATTATATTTCTTGCCATTTACTTCAAAAATCAAAGAAATAATCTATTATTTTCATTATTAAATCATTTCTTTATAATTTTTCCATGTTTCATCAGATGGCCTCACAATGTCCTGTCAAAAGGTATAATAGCCATGATGAATAGAATAGAAAACAGAGGACTGTGAAAAACTGTCAGATATAAATGTGACTCAGCTCAGTTTGTTGTTCATGATGAGGAGAATACATATATGTAGGTTTTACTGCCCTGCTACCCCCAGGGGCCCAGTAGCACCCCCCGGAAGAGCCCAAAACTGTACATTTCAAATGGCTGTAAATCAGAGTCCAATTAACATATCAAAGAGAAAATGGGCAGGATTATTACTTATGCTATGCTGATAAATAATGTTGAGCTCAGTTTTCAGAAATAAGTGGAAAGCTGGCATAAAAGCATTTTAAATATTGCTCACTGTAAAATACCACATTTCAGCCTGCCTCTCAAATATATCACAGATGTTTGCACAATAAACATATTTAGATATCCAGTTTACCTTAAAATAAATAATTTATTTCGTTTCGTTAATAAAAGTTTTAAACTACATTACCCACAAGCCTCCGTCGTTCTATCTATAGAAAGGCAACACTAGGGGGCTGTTTTTGTAGTTCATTGAAGTTATGCTTAGGGTTAGGATTAGGATCTCGCTAAAGATGTCATTTTTCTCAAGATAGCAACACTTCATTGTTGACTTAATATATTACTAATGTGATGATAGGAGCAAAACATACTTTTTAACATGATGCGCTGTTTAATATGGGTTAAAAGATAGTCCAACCACAGACTGTCCTGAAAAGTCATAGCCAATGACATCAAAGCTGAGCAGCAGCGTCACACTTCCTTATCCATGTATGACAGATGTCTTTCGTTTTTCGGCTGAAGGGATAGATTCGGTTAACAATAGATTAAGCTTGCTACTTATTAGATTCTGTTTTATTAACGTCTTCACCTTCCTCCCATGTTCAGCTTGACAAAAATTGGGCAATATTGATGTGCACATGCCCAGCAGTCGCAGTTGTATCCAACAGATAGATTCCTCTCATTAAATATAAGACACATTTTTAAGATTTGTATATTTTTTTTTTTGACCAAAGACAAATATATTTACTAATCAAATGACGTGCTTCTAAAATTTACATTGTATATTACATTGTGTTTTAAAGTTAAAAAATTGTGTTTCTGTGATTTACCATTCTCTACCATTTGAACCCTAGGAATAAAAACAGAAATTATAAATGAATGAATGAATGAACAAATAAATACATAAAGCATAATAAACATGCATATTTTTGTAAGGATCTTCCATTATTTATTGATATGTCAAACTCATTTAAAGACAACATGCCCAAATTACTACACTGCATCCTCTGTCACCAAGCTCGTTTTTGCCACCATAAAGAATAAAAAGGCAGTTATGTTGTAAACATTAACTATTTTCAGTATGCAAATGAAAATGCTTTTATTAAAAAACAAAACAGTAAATACAGTATGTCTTTCAGAGAACACTGGAAAAAGATCAATTTTATTAAAAAAATAAAATTGACCAAAATGTTATACAACACAATGTAAATGTTTCAAACTCACAAAAAAACCAACATGAAGACATGCATGTCAAGTGTGCAATATCATCTATAAAACTCAATCAGCACAGCATCAAATAAACACTGATTGTCTGAACAATGGAAGACAGAGAAAGTGTTCAGGAAAACAAACACCTGCTAGCTTTGACATAACATCATGAATTCACTTCATAACTGGAGCTAGGGGATGACTGTGTATGAATATCTCCTTTACTAAAACTCTTAATTAAAGTCTAAAAAGTTCACTGTATGAAGCTTGAAAAAGAGAACAAAATGCTTTATCAATACGAAAAATACTATTTTTAACTATTGTTTTCATCACTGGTTCTGTAATGTATTCATTATGAGCTTATAAATAAAACAAAGTTACATCTTCTGCAAAAATCAAACCACTGCAAAGTCTAATCACTGATCCAGGGACCATATCTGTGTGTGTGGGGGATAAAGAGTTAACGAGGTGAGTCCTTGTGCATGATGGAGAACTGCAGCGTTATCCTCAAACAATCCTGTAAAACAGAAATATTACATTACATTCAACTTATACATTACACTGTGTTTTGTTTAGACCATAAAAGCAGCCTCTGTAAAGATGCTGTAAAATTAAATGTTAAATGAATCCATTATTGAAAGCAAGTAATTAATAATAAGCTATAGTCATATGAATTCTTTTGATAGTGTCAGATGAGACCGTCCTGGGGCTTGTACAATATCATACAAGTGTTAAACTGGATTATTAAGACTGTGATGTGTTTAGTACAGTATGTGAAATATTGATAATTAGATATTAAAAATCTCTTTAAACACATAAGTGTCCCATAAGGCAGTGGCTCCCAATCCTGGTCCTGGAGAAGCCCAACACTGCACATTTGAGATGTCTCCCTGATCAAACACACCTGATTCAACTCATCAGCTCATCAGTGAAGACTCCAAGGCAGATAAGAGAGACACCAAAACCGTGCAGTGCTGGGGTTCTCCAGGATCAGGATTGGGAAACACAGTCATCAGGTCATGAAAAGTTCGACACACACTCGTGGTCATCATGCTCACTCGAACACTAGGCCAAATACAGGAAAGACTTCAAATAAGTAATCAAGTGGTCAAGTGAAAAGATGGCAAGTGTGGGTATTTGGACAGTGCAACAGTTTAAGAAACAACAAATGCTGTACAAATTATAACAGCAGGAATTTTTGATAAAAGAGACAAACTATCACAGACTTACTGCTGCAAATATCTGCCTCCGCAGCTTTCTGTCTTCTCCATTTCTGAAGGAATCCCTCTCCAGAAACACCACTGGGCTGACTGCCTTTACGTCTTTTCAGCTAAAAATATAAATAATAAAAAAGGGGAGAGAAAATAAAATTGAATTATATACAGAATGTTAATAATGATCTGTGAGCAAAATATTTATTTATATATATATATATATATATATATATATATATATATATATATATATATATATGAAAATATATATATATATATATATATATATATATATATATATATATATATATATATATATATATATAAACTGATATGAATGAACTGCAAGATGGAAAAATACATGTTTTATTATTTATTTTTAATTTGATTTTTTTTTTTTTGGATTCACATTAAAAGGTATTAAAAGCATGGTACAGAACACATGATTACTGTGATATCTGTCTTATAAAAGCACATAAAAACACTAACATTACAGTGATACAAACATAGCTGGTTTGGTGATTATTGTATTGTTGTATTGATTATTAATATATCATAGTAAAACTACAGTTACAGTTACTAATGTCCCATTTACTGTGTTTTAACTTCACATTTCATTTATTACTATTGTGTCGTGATTACCATGATTTTACTACAAATACAACTTACATCATTGATCCTGAAATTAATAATAATATAAAACGGATCGAAGGTCTATGGCACGTCACGTGACAGATAGAGTTTAATCACACTAATTAGCAGCTGTGTTCATTTATTTAAACGCAATGAAACTCAAAGACAGCCGCGGATGACCGATATAATACAGCGATTAAACATATGGCACTAATCTGATTAATAAAGAAGACAGAATACATTTGATAAAAGGCATTAAAAGAGCGTATATACGACTACTCACCCAAACTGTGGAACTGATAGCAAGTATCGCGATGTGTGCTGAATGAGACTTCTTGAACGTGATTTCATAGCGATAAACATCTCATGTCCTCGTGTCGAATTCTGACGCCAAAAGTTTCCCACTGAAAGCAATGAAGGTCGTAGTGCTTCGATGGTCGACGCCGAGAGGCACATTTGGCGTCATAATAGTGACGCTAGGGGCGCTTGACCATGCTTCGGTTTTTGACGCCTTTGGAGTGAGAATGGGTTGTTAATGCAGAACATGAATGCATTTAGCCTGCAGTTACAAATGCATAAATAATGTTTTGATATATTAAACATAAAACGTTGAATACTGATATTTGAAAGGATTTAAAAAATGAAAAGATATTTTAAATTTGAAATAAAATCTGGCAGTAAGTAGAAGCAAGTCACTGCTAAAAAGTGAGTCATTGTGATTGAACTGAATCATTTAAATGTTTGATGCATTCAGGAACGAAACACCATCATGTTGTTCAGAGACTAAAAACAGCTCTGTAGCTTTGTTTGGAATTGTTTTTGTTGGCAAAATCATTCTATTTTAATAGACTGTGTAATACAGTGAAAGAGCACACTGTAAACGCGCACGTGCACTAGACTTGACATCATGCTCTCTGTAAGTGTTTTGAATGTCTTTTTTTATAGTTTTTTTTTTTTTTTTTTTTTTTTTTGCATTGCGAGAATACTGAGCAAAATAGCTCACTTGTCATGGACAGCATAGTTCCTGTCTCCTGAGATGCCTTCATCTGGATTTTTGAAGGCAGCATAGATGTATCCTGCCTTTGATCTCCCACAATCCTGTGCGTTCCATTCTGTGACAGTTAAGCCAAAAAATAAAGATGGCGTCTGAAAGTTGCGGTCGGTGGTCAGTTTGTATGTTTTTGATCAACGTTTTCCACGTTTTATGTCATTTTTCTAGGGATAAATTAATATTACAGTAATGAAATATCCACTTAGTTATCCCCAAAGCTCTCTATATTTTGCTGTAGATCATTTGACCATTACTCTGCCTCAGAAGCCTGTCCAAATTCAGTTTCATGAGGTGCCTTTGTGCAAAAATGCTGCCTGCAAAGTCATTGCCTGAAACAGCAGCGAGGCAGAAAGTCACCTGCCTAAATTCTCGGATGCAGCCTTTGTATTCTGTATTCTGCTAATTTACTTCTCTGATGACACAGTAACTTGGTTTGAAAATTGAAGGGGAAAGATTATTTTTTATTTTTATTTTTTTTTACTTTTTTACTAAAATGCTCGTGTCCCAGTTTAATATAACTATAACTATAACTATGACTATGACTATAATTATAGTAAGTGAACTATTTGTACACTGATTTCCCCCAAATGTGTAACATTGCGGCTCTGTGCCATTATTAAAACCAGATTTATTTTCACTGCCAGACAGGTTGATCTTAAACCATTGATTTTAGCAGACATAAATGCACATATACACTGAACAGAGCCTCGTCTGCATTAACAAATGAATAAATAAAGGAAAAGAAAGAAAGAAAGAAAGAAAGAAAGAAAGAAAGAAAGAAAGGGAAAAAAAAGCTTCCCGCTTACACTTTATTGATCCCTGAGGGGAAATTTAGCACTAAACGGCTTCAACATCAAACACAGAGTGCACAACACTCAGCTACACAAAAAAAAGTTAATTGCATAAATCTATGGCTAAGCAGGCTAGACTACTAACCCCCAAATGAACCTGCATAAAAGAGTGGTAGTGGTTTACTTCCACAGTTCATTCAGACAATTCCTCTTGAATGAATCAGCCACTGGAAATCAAAGCTTTTATTCAAAGATACATTTATTTATTTTGAAATCATTGTTTATAGCTGAAGACTAAAAATAACATTATTTTTCATAGCATATCATTCAGCCATGCCTTTTTAGTCTGATAATATTTAAATGGGAAAAGTCATTCTAAAACAGCAACTACTGCTATTATTATTAGATGTTAACTTGATTTAATTTTGATTGGCATGTTTTAAAATAGATGTTTAACATTTCGTTGTTATTTTCTTCCATTAGATGACATGAAAAAAAAAGACGTACAAACTTCATAATCACAGGGAGTAAGGAGGCGGGAACCGGCAGATACCAATAATACCAAAATAAATGCAAAACAGCGCGACAGCAACTCGCGGATGACTGCCGCGTACAAACAAAACCAAGCCTATCACACCTAGGCTGTGTAAAAAATTGGGTGGTGCGGTCAGTCATTTTACCCATTTTTGGCCAATCACATCTTTGGTGGGCAGACAAATTCAGTGGCTAAGTCTGGCTTAAGTTAGCAGATCGGTGAATTATCATTCATTTAATTATATCAATACTTAATTATACTCCATTCTAGACTGGTTTCCAGTCCTATGCTTCCCAATGCATATGAGCAAACAATGAGGACTCTGAGAACCTGCTTGAGTAGCTATATATATGTGTATGTGTGTGTGTGTGTGTGTGTGGAGATCGGGCCTGTCACAGTGCACCTCATCTCTGGGCTCTTGGTGGGGGGCTCTGGTTGCTTTTTGCACTGAAGTGACGGATCTCTGTCACACCCTGTCACACTCTGTCACACTCGCACCCTTTGCCTTGGTCCACGCTCTGTCCCTGCATGCCCCATCTGTGTGTATATGTGCGATTGTGGCGCTCTCGGTGTGTGTGAGTGCTTGTGGGATGTCAGACGTGCCCCATCTGCAGTCTGTGAGTTGTGTTATAAGTTCACTCAGAACCAGGCAAGGTGAAGGACAGCAAGAGCAAAGGAAAGTGGGAAAAGAGAGCCAGAAAGAGAGTCTGATTCTTTTCGAGACACAACTACATATTCATATCTCCAGAACTAATCCTTCGTCAGTGGTCTGTCTCTCATGTGTGTGAACATATGCCACCTGGCTCGACGTGATGGTGTATCAACTTCTCAATCACCTCCCCAGTGGGCAAACTGTAACGGCTCTTCTCACAGGCGCAATAATCCTCCTTTAGACATGCGCTGACACACACGAGTCCCAATGTCTCAGTTTTACCATATTTAAATCCTCAGCGACGCATTGTTCTGATTGTCTCTGCTGTGCGTTTCTTTAAGTCTGCTGCTCTCAATGTTGATGTTGAACTTTACGCTCTCAGGTGGCTCATCCAGCACCGCCGAACCACGTTACGCCATTTTACTTGTGCTAAAAGTATCCCTGGAGAAGTTAAGACCAGTGCATGAATAAAACATGAGGTATAAACATTGCCATAATACTCTTATTATAGCATTCAATCAGCCTGGCCAAGATATTCTGCACCAAACGTGCTGACTTCCTCTATACACGTCGCTACAATTACCGAGCCTGAGATAAAGAGATAGACCTCATGTATTATGTGGAGAATTTTCACCTCTCCATCAACTCTCACTCATTTTTGCCTCTCTTTCGTTCCTCGCTGTCTTTTTCGCACTTCCTTAAGCAGATGTTTTCTCTTTTTTTTTTTCACTCCCATCCTGTGGGTTTTTAAATGAGAACGGCTGCTATCTTCATCTTAAGCTCTGAGAAATTGCATTCGTAAGAGCGTGTGAATAATACGGCTGCTCCCATGCCAATGCCAAGATCTTCTTACGCATAACAAGAAAGACCTCACAAACACAGCTGGAGGGTGGAAAGGAGGACAGATACACAAGTACAGACACAAATAACTTTACTCTTTCTCTTGCACTCACTTTTAAGGGAATACTCCACCCAAAAATGAAAACTGTGTCATTAATCACTTGCCCCCATGTCGTTCCAAACCCGTAAAAGCTTCGTTCATCTTTGAAACACAAAATCTAAGATATTTTGGATGAAAACCGGGAGGCTCGAGACGGTTCCATAGATTGGTTTTCATCCAAAATATCTTCAATAATGTTCCTAAGACGAACTAAGCTTTTATGGGTTTGGAACGACATGGGGGTAAGTGATAATTGACAAAATGTTAATTTTGGGGTGGAGTATTCCTTTAAAGTTAATGAGTCTGTGATCAAATTAAATGAAAATAAACAAACAAATGAACATAATGAACAAATGAACTCATAAAATATTTAATTATTTTATTTAAAATGATAATTTAAGTAAATGAGTAAATATACTTAAAAATAATGCAGAACAAGTGCTACAATTTTAGTAGCAAATGCTAAGACTTTCTGACATTAATCTTATTTTTAAGTGGATAATATAATTTAACAGTTTAACATTTTGTATTAAATAAGAAAATAATTTAAAATAGAAACATGTTGTATGAAATAAGAAAATAATGCAAAATAGAAACATTAGTGGATTGAAGACCAAAAGTTGAATTTTCATCAAAAAGTGTCTATATATTTCAATCCAGGAAGTCTTTTATGTCTGATAGAAATATGAAAATCAAAGAAAAAATTCTTAATTGTAAATTAAAAACAGAGTTAATGAGGTCTTTTATAAGCGCTCCAACAAATGCAAACTGTAGGTGCTCAAAATAATCCATGAAATGGAGTTTGCTCTTTCTTTTTGAAGTAGCTGCTTAATTACTCTGAAGAACTTTGTCTCCTCAATCAATCTCGGCAAAGACTTTAATAAAAGAAGCATAAAAATATTAGTAGGAGTATGTTAAAGTGCATTCTATAATTGATGGTGCTTTGCAGGTACTATCAAGCGTCAATAGCTTCTGTGGGTGTTGAGCTATAGTCTGTAGGCAGTAAGTTGACTTAAGTTGACACTACTCCTTTCAGCACCAGCTTAAAAGTTTCTGAGATTTGCAACCGATGCAGTGTTGTTTTAAAATATTTTTTCATCTAGATTTGTTTTGATTAGGAGAAACTAATAAATTAGGGAATCTTAGTAGAGGGTGTTTGTTAATGTTCAACCACTTCCAGAGAGTCTCGAGTTTCCCGTGCCAATGCTTTGAAGAGTAAGCGGCGCAGCAGAACACTTTATCAACTTGACTGCTTTTTCCTCTGTAATGTGATCCATGCGGTTATGTGAAAGCACATAGTCATATCTGTTCTCTGTCACCCTCTAATGTGAAATATGAGGGGAGACATTGCGTTGATCCCTTCTAATTGTCTGGAATGTTCTGGGCTGATTAGGAATTTATACTTTAAAATCCCGGCACTCAGCAGCACACTTCAGTGTGTGTGTGTGTGTGTGTGTGTGTGTGTCCGTGTGTGTGTACCCTGTCTCGCAGTAATTTAGCGAGCTGAGGTGTAACCTGTGTCGCATGACATGTTCAGCAAAGATGAAAATGGAAACTCAAAGGGCCAGAATCAAATTGGTAAGACTGGCTTTATCAAGCAGACTGTCAAATGACAATTTAAACACATGAAAGACTGATAATAGGAAGAACGTTGTAAGAGGAGGGTGATGGTTCTAGGTTTGGGACTTATTATTCAGTTATGAGATATGAAATTAGATGGATAACACACTCTTTTGATAGCTACATGGGGATGTATTTTTAATTGCAGTACTGTATGACTGTACTATATACATGACTATAAATTAATAATATAATTAATTTATGATTTATAAAAAAATAACCCAACTCTTTTCAAGAGCTACAGACCACTTGAATGAGTTGTGTTCAACCAAGTCTCTGCCTTTCTCACACAGAACAACCTCCTGGACAGCAACCAGTCTGGCTTCACAAGTGTACGTCCGACTGAGACTGCCTTGATTTCAGCTGTTGAAGCCGTAAGACTGGCAAGAGCGGATTCCAAATCTTCTATACTTATTTTGCTGGATCTGTCTGCTGCTTTTGATATGGTGAACCACCAGATTCTCCTGTCAATCCTATTGGAAGATGGCATACCAGGAACAGCATGCCAGTGGTTTGAGTCGTACCTCTCAGATAGGTCCTTCAAAGTATCTTGGAGAAGGAAGGTGTCCAAGTCGCAACATCTAGCTGCTGAGGTTTTTCAGGGCTCAGTTCTTAGACCACTTCTCTTCTCTGTCTACATGGCATCACTAGGTTATGTCATTCAGAAACATGGCTTTTTAAATCACTGCTATATGCTGATAACACTCAACTCTACCTCTCATTCCATTGTGATGATCGGAAGAAGCTGCTCGCATCTCAGCTTATCTTATATCAGCATATCACCTTCAACTCAACCTGGCTAAGACAGAACTGCCTGTGGTTTCAACAAACTCATCATTTTATCAGAATTTCACCATTCGTCAACCATAACTTCTTCAAAAACAGCTGGAACTTTTGCAGATGTGATTGATGATAAGATGAATTTCTCAGACCACATTGCTAAACTGTCCTGTACTGCAAATTTGCCTCATACAACATTAGGAAGATCAGGCCCTTTCTCTCAGAACATGCAACACAACTCCTTGTTCAAGCTCTAGCTCTATCCAGGCTGGACTATTTATCTTCCAGCCACTTCTATCAAACCTCTACAATTAATCCAAAATGTGTCTGAAAGATTTATATTTAATGAGCCAAAAAGCATGCATGTCACACCTCTATTCATCAATTTGCACTGGCTACCTGGAGCTGCTCGCATTAAATTCAAGATATTAATGTTTGCCTACAAAACCACCACTGGCTCTGCACCCATTTACCTAAATTCATTAATTCAGTTATTTGCCCCCTTGAGGCCTACTTGTTTTTATATATACCTTGCTACGTGTACTGCATTAGGCTAACCAAGACTTTTGCACTTATATATTGCTGCACTTTTGTTAGTTTTGACTTTTATTGTACTCATTTGTAAGTTGAATTGGATAAAAGCGTCTGCTAAATGACTAAATGTAAAGTTACATGAACTGATATAGCCCACTGTTTCTAAAATGCAACATTCAAGTTATTATTATTATTATTATTATTATTATTATTATTATTATTATTATTATTATTATTATTATTATTATTATTGTTATTATTAATATTTTAAGCTCACCAAGGCTGCATTTATTTGAACAAAAATAGAGTAAAAATAATAATAGCTTCTTTTAAATACATCTTTCTTCTATTTTAATACATTTTAATGTAATCAAATGTAACAATGTACTTTTGTGGAAACTGATGGATTTTATATATATATATATATATATATATATATATATATATATATATATATATATATATATATATATATATATATATATATATATATATATATATATATATATAATAATAAACTCTGATCTCAAACTTTTGACTAGTATTATGCATGTATAACAAGTAATAGGCAGGTTAACTGACAGTAACATTGATGCAATACTCTCATTTCTCATGAAAAATACAACTGAATCACAGCCGTCAAATATATTCACTTCAATTCAGTTCAATCTGTCTGTATAGTGCTTTTCATGATTGTTCTGAAGGAGCTTTACTAAGAATAGTGCCTTACAAAACCACCCAGTGAGCAGCCAAAGGCGAGAGAGGCGAGGAAAGAAAAAAAAAAATGTTTAAATAAATGAAGTAATCTTTGTAGGAATGAGACTCACCTCCTCAGGCTGGCACATATTTAAACAATTTTACACAAAGCATACATACATAAATGTTTATTTGAGCAGATATAATCCAGCCACATTAGTATTAATGATAATACTGACATCCAAACATAACCAAGGCTCTTAAAGCGACCACAGAATGGTGTTTTTGTTGAGCATGGATAAACATTGCCATAGTTGCATTACCTTGTAAGACTGGGCTTTGTGAAATTGTGACATAAGAGGTATGTAGCTGGGTAGGTGGGAGAATATGGGCCCATATAATATTCTGAGTGTTGAATTTATCTTTTGCTGCCTTGCAGACTAGTCTCTGAATCAACACTGATATAACTGAGCATATAATTCTATCTACCAGACACATGGAGACAAAACCAACATAGTTACATGGTGTTTTTATTTGTTTTGTGTCCTGTGATGTTTTTATTTTTTTCTGTGTTATTCAAATGAAACCGCACTGCATTAGCATTGCCTGTGGCTCTGTTTTATTTTGATGTTATGTTCTAGTTATTGCTACAACAATTTAGTTATCTTAGCTGAAAATTCAGGAGAGTAATTGCAAGCTCTGTATTGTCTGTATTGAGAATGTTTTCTGAATAGAAGACGACGAGATGGAATGCATTTATGATTTAGGCTCATTTTTTTTATTCATTTCAACCCTTTTTCCAAGGTTTCATCATTTAACAATCTACAGCCAGTTTTTTTTTTAAACCTCCCCCCCCACCTCCACCCATTTACTGCTTCTGTTGTTGTTGCTGTCAGTCTGGATGGAAAGATTTGAACTAGTGTTGCAATTCATGTGTCACAGCACAGCATGAATTGACTCTTTCTTTATATGACAAGCAAAAAAGCAAGCCTAAAAATATTCTTATAATAATAATTATAACAACAACAACAACATGTTAAATGGTTTGAATTAAATTGTATTTTGTTGTTATTTATTTATTTTGAGAAAAATACATTTTGCTGAAATACATTATCCTTCCATAAAAAAAAAAAAAAAAAAATATATATATATATATAAGATGTGTCAAGTGTGTATTTCTAAAACCTGGAAGCCATGGATTTTTAGAATTGTTGCTTTGGATGTATGAGTAAAATAAGAACTTTTCAAATGTTTTGACACAGTAGGTTAATCATTCATTAATTCATGCATTTATTAATTCAATTAATAATAATAATAATAATAATAATAATAATAATAATAATAATAATAATAATAATAATAATAATAATAATAATAATAATAATACTCTTATACTCATTAAAACTCAGAAAAAAATAAATTAAATTAATCAAAATTGACATTTATAATGTTCAAAAGATTTTGTATGTATTTACCATGCAAACCAGCATCAGGAATAAACAGCTCAATTCTGAAGCCAAGTGATTATTTCGTAAGCATGAAAAGAAATCTAATTTAAAATTAATTGAGAGGATGAGTAAATTATATATGATGAGACAATTTCCATTTTTGGATGAGTGTCCCTTTTAATGGTACAAAAAAAAAAAAAAAAATGGAAGCAGGTCTTTAATTTCTTAATCATATAATGGTTGTTTGTACAAAAAGATTGAGAGGAACATTCAAATGCATATAATGGCATTCCTCCAGATCTGAGAGGCAGAGACAGATGTTAGGTGTTGTGCCGCACATGCTCTCTCTCTCTCTCTCTCTCTCTCTCTCTCTCTCTCTCATTGCAGAAGATTTCTTCCTTTAGCTCTTGCAATGTCCTCTGTTTCCCTTGGGAGCCATTACAGCGTGGTGCTCAGTGTGAGATAATGGAAGGGTAATGAATTTCCAAACTAATCTATATTAGCGCTGTTCTCTGAGTCAGGGGCCATGGAGAGATACATAGGGAGCGAGAAAAAAAAAGAGAGAGAGGGAATGAGGAAGGGACATGCTCCTTGACTTTTTCTCTTTGCTGTTTGTATGACCCTCTGAACCACACAAGAACTCACTCCAGGGTAAAGATTTTTGAAACTCTCGTGGTTAAGGTTACGTATTGGCATTAACCTTATCAGAAAGCAGCTCTCCAGACAGTGTGTTAAAACAAGGCAGGGAATTTTGTAACACTTGGTGCTGGTCTGACAATGCTCGCAGATTAACTTTCATTTGTTCTTTGCACTGAGACTTGGAAATATAAAATCTGAGCGCATTCAGCATCTTGGGAAAGAAGTTTTAACTGTATTTAAACAATAACTCAAGCACAGTCCAGATTTAAAGTTGTGGTTCTCAACTGGTGAAGTACGGTTCAGAAAGGGTCATGGTCATGGGAACACCAAAAGCAAAAGTAACTGATCATATAATCATCTGTATTTAAAATAAATCCTGAGCAAAACTATGCAAGGTCAAACACAACAACAACTCTGACTCAATTTCTTGCTTGCATGGCTTACTTTCTTTATTTCTTTCTTATATTATATTATATTATATTATATTATATTATATTATATTATATTATATTATATTATATTATATTATATTACATTACATTACATTATATTATATGTGACACTGGACCAAAAAAACGGTCATAAGAAGCACGGGTTATATTTGTAGCAATAGCCAACAATATATTGTATGGGTCAAAATTAGCGATTTTTCTTTTCTCCAAAAAAGTCTTGATTATGGTTTGAGGGTGTACTATAACATGCGGTCATGTTTGGTGGTTCGAAAAATGCATTATTTTCCACATAATTTATATTATTATTATTATGAGTACCTTTCTCCCCAGCCTGGCACAAACGACTCCATTAGTTCCAGGTTTGATGAAGTCCTGTCATGTGTTGTGATTGGTTAGCTGTCCCTGTGCGTTGTGATTGGCGAACAGCTTAGACAGTTTTTCACACTGCCACACCCCTCGCTCCATCTTTCAAAAAAAGCTTTTGGGTGAAACCGGCACTGTACTCCCTAATGTTGTGAAATCTGTCAGTAAAATGTGCAGCACACAATAGCAAATTGGGGTTATAATGCTCCTGAAAAATAAATTGCAACCTCTGTTTCCTGACATCATCCACTTTCAGAAGCCCAAACAAAGACGTTTGGACATGGGTTTAAAAAAAAAAAAAAAAAAAAAAACAGCATTTCTTAAGGTGGTCGCACACCAGACAAGAAATGCAGTGCAGAGGTGCGTTAGTGTTGGTGAGTTAAAACTCGAACACATTATTTTCTTTGAGTGTGCGCACACCGGCATGGCACCGTCCAGTGTCTGTCCACAGTGACCAGCTACGTCATGTTGTACTTGTTGTAAGAATTGTTCTAGATGTGGTGCTGCGCTTCTCGTCCGTTGTACAACTGACTTTATTCATGCCGAAAACTTGATGCTACAGCAGCACTTCTTCTTTGTCTTTTCTGATGCACTCAACCAAGCGTTCTAACCCCAACTCGCTCCTCCTCACCCCCCAAGCATTCTAATTTCCATAAACGGAAATTGTTTTAATAATATTTTGATGCACCACAAAACCCTGGAAAACAATGCTGTAGTCCAAACAAGCCATTTTTTATTTATTTTTTTTAGTTATTGAAAAGGGTATATGATGTCATACTTCTTCGTCTGTTAAGATGTTGCGCAGCGCAAAACCATGACATGAATATTGCAAAGTGAGGTAAACTTCAACAGATTTCCCCCTGCTCAGGGAGTAGAGAGCACTGAACACAGTTCATGCATGGAGCTCACTTCTAACAATCTGATTATCTGAATCAGGTGTGTTAACAAAGAGAGACAATAAAAAATCTATAAATTATATTATATTATATTATATTATATTATATTATATTATATTATATTATATTATATTATATTATATTATATGCTGTCAATCAATTAAAACCTTAAATCTAATTAATTCTAGGAAATTAATTGATTAATGGCCAAGAAATATGATGGGTAAAAAAAAAAAATATATCTTAACATTCTCTTTTTTTCATAAATATTTAATTAGATTAATGTGATTAGATTTTTTAGGCTTCTGCTTGTTCAAAAATGACAATGCAGTCAACTGGAGATCAGTATGAATATGTAAAATCGTTTACTTCATTAAAATAAATGAGCAACTGCATTTAAAGTAGGATTACTTGCCGTCACAAAACAAATCCTCTTTTTAGATGGCGTTCTTGGGTCTCAAAGGAATATTTCAAGTTTATTAATGTCATAAAACTTTGCCGAAAATGCAGTAATGCAGGAAACCTGAACACAAGTATTTTGAAAATCTCAGAGAAATGTTTCATGGCCATCCAGTCAGCAGAATACAATAGTCTTTGTTCGCAGTGCAGCTGGTTGAAGTGATTTTATTAAGATACTTGAAGGTCCAAATAAAATGTAATTAGATGCGGCACACTTTTTTTTTCTTATAAACAGTGGCAGTAACACTAATTCAGCAACTCCAAGCTGAAGATTGCTTTCTAAAGGACTGTGCATGTATCAGAGAAAAGACGAGAGAGCTGAGAGAGGGGAGTGGGGAAAAGGAAGATTAGTTCTCTCACTTATGAGAGGGGCTAGTGACTTCATTAATTTGGGTCTGACTGATGAGCGGGTCACAGGCGCTGTTTGATGCATACTAAATGACTGAAGACACGGGCAGGGACATCTGCGCACGTGTATGTGTGTGTGGGCATCCTCACACTCTCCCAAATGACATACGCACTTACTAATCCAGTCAATACCACCTGAAGCCCAAAAAAAAAAAAAAAAAAACATTAAGCAGATTTGGAAGAGAATATGTAACATCTCATGGTCGTGTCGCTCTCAAATAACCCCCTCTCGGCATATGCCCTCCCAGCTCTGGCCGGAGGTTTTAATGGACTGACAGATTAAGTGGACTCCAGCAGACACCATCAGTCTAATGAGAAACAGATGCTTACCAGATGAGAGCTAAGACCGTGGCACTGGCCAGCTCTTTTTGCCTGGCCAGGGAGTTGGCTTGTTGACATGCAATGCATCTATACTAAAAACTACCGGCCAGTTTTGTCAGACCTCCATTTGTAGCCTTTAAAAAGTACAACTTGTGAAGCAGGTGGGCTCTTCAGCCCATGATAGAACGTCCTACAATTAGACCAGGACAGAAAACCTGTATTACAAAATAGAAAGTAAGTGAGTTTTGCAATGTAGAGTCAAGCCAGAGATGGAGGTTGTGGTTATAATAGGGTCAGAACCTGCTCAAATGGATCGTTTGCATAATTCAATGTTAAAGACAAACATATGCATTACTGGATAAACTGAACTAACTGTCATAAACCAGTGGAATGAAATTACAATGATAGGTAAACGTGGTTTGTAGAATAAAAAAAAAAAAAAAAAAAAAATATATATATATATATATATATATATATATATATATATATATATATATATATATATATATATATATATATATATTTGCACATGTTGCATCTTTACATGACAATAGTTATTTATTTATTTTTATTATTATTTATGTATTATTATTATTATTTTTAGCAAGATTCAACAGTGTTAAAATGTTTGGGGGTCAAAATAATAATCAAGCTCATCCCTCCACCATCTCAATTCCACCCGTATTTCTATTCACTTCTATTATCCATTAAAGATTATAGAAAGCAATACAAAATTTGAAATTATGACCCTATTCATTTAGAAATTATTTACCAAGCCCATTTCAATTACAACTTTATTTCTATTCACTTCTATTATGTTTTAAAGATTATAGACTTTTTGAGTTTAACTATGGTTTAATTTTGCAGGAAAAATCATATGAAGTAATGACAGGTTTTTAGATTTTGCTTTTATTTACCAAATACACAGCAGGTAAATAAGGTAACTTTAGAATAAGCATCATGTTGTAACTTTTAGATTTTGTTTGTCAAAATAAATAATATTATTTTCATGATAATTTTAGGTTTTTTTTATTTTATTTTATTTATTTATTTTTTATTGTTATTTCAGGGCATTTTTGGTTACTCCTGTATGAAGCCTAGCACTGTTTCCATTTGTTCAAACTATGGCAATGCCAGATAATAAATCAGCATGTTTCATTCGAGTCACCAAGTATTGTTTTATATTACATTGTTATTTTATTATGTGCTGTTGTTTTACAGTGAACTGTGTTGCTTAAAGACGTTAAAGTTTAAATGCTTATAATAAAGATGATGATACATCAAGATGATATATTGTGTTTGCATTTGTCAAGTCACTCCCCGTACTAGTAAGTGTTTGTTTAAACGCTTTTAAAACACCTTATGGCCTCCATCACACACTGCACAGGGACAGCTTGATGACACACTTGCATCATTGTAACTCACTGCCTGTCTGACTTGTATTTTCCTGGCTGATCGGCTCTGGCATATCTCCGGCCCCTCAGCCGGAGGGGCTTTCAATCAGGACGTCAGGGCTGGAACAAACGATCGGAGCACGGCTGATCCAATTCTGTGTGCCGCGCTGCGAAGGGGAGGAGGGCACTCTTAAACTGATTGTGTTTTCTCCTCAGGGTCCTGTTCCGGCCTTTCCGAGGAACGACCCACAATTATGACTGCTGACAGGCTCTAAGTCAGTTTCAACCTGACGTCTTTATCAAAATAAAGTGCCGCTCCATTACCACTGGAGAAGAGAAAAGTGAGGAGAGGAGATGGGTTTTGGGAAGATGCCTGCCTTTACTTCCATGTGTGAACAATATATTTGATTGCTGCGCTCTCTGGGGTGAGAAAAAGAAAATAAAGCAAACTTGAAGATATCTTCCCCAGCAAGTTTAGCTGAAGCATGGAGGCCACATGTTTAATCTTGCACTGGTTGAGGATGACCGCTAAATTGCTGTATTGATTGATTTAGTAATCATGGCTCCATCAACAAGTGCATCAGCTGCTCCTAACTTTTCGCCTGCTCAACTTTATAGCTTTAAAGACATAATTTACTACACAATATAAGGTTATGTAATGCACACAGGCAAAGGAATACTCTAAATTCCAAACTCTTACTGCTCTAGTGGTTAAGAGAGAATTGGTGATTAGAAGTAAACACTGTAGTTATGTTTTTTGCTATTTTGTATTGTGTTTTAAGGTTCAACAGATAATTACTGTTGTCTGTATCACACAAGCCATTCCAGAGCAGAGATATCAGTGAAGGAAAAAATGAGATCTACAGGGAGAAGATAATTTAAAACATGAATAAAATAGAATGATGACTTTAGAACTCCTGAATAATGTACCTCTAGTTTTAATCTTCGACAGCAGTGGTAATTCACAGACCTGTTTTCTCTTTTGTTTCTCTTTCCTAAGAATAAACTCAGTTATAACTTAATTAGGCTTCTCAATTTAACAAGTTTGATTTAGTGTGATTTATTTAAATGTTTTATTTATTTATTATTATTTTTATTTTTTTTACTTGACATGATTGTTAGATGCAGAAAACAGTTAAGGCCCGTTCACTCCAAGAACAATAATATTAAGTGTAAAAATAACGTCCCAAGGTTACAAATGTAACCCTAGTTCCTCGAAGGAACGAGACGCTGCGTTGAATGCTTGGGGGAATGCCTTTGGCGAGACCGACTCTGAATATCGTGTGCAATCTGTCCAATGGAAGGGCGTGACATCACAGGCGAGGTGACGACCAGGAAGCTGTAAAAGCATGTGCCGCACAACTGGCTTCAGCTTCGTGTAAGGAAGCAATCGCCTGCAGGGTTGCTGGAAGTATGGCGATACAATGCAGCGTCTTTTTCCTTTGATGAACTAGGGTTACATTCGTAACCTTGGGACATTCTTTTTCTGGAACCTGAGCTGCGTCGAACGCTTTGACGAACGATGTGCCCACGCTGCCAGATTCCAAATTTCTGCCTTTTCTGTATCCGAAGAGCACAGCTAAGGGGAGAGAACAGAAGAGCCAGGGGTGGCAGGGGTATCTTCTCAAAGTTAGAAAACTGTCATTATGTTCCTCATATTTTAATGCAATCAGACAAGTAAACACGGTCACATCGTAGTGATATATTTAACTCCTCACAGTCAGATAAATACTGAATTTAATTCCTCAGAATTAAATGCAGCTAAATATCTAACTTCTCATAGTCAGATGAATGCCTGAATGTCACCCCGCCCATCACGCCACGCCCTTCCATTGGACAGATTGCACACGATATTCTTTAAATGCTCAAGTTGGGTAGTTTCTGATAGGATGTCAATGTTTTTATTGTTCATCAGCTGAAAAAAATAACTAAATAAAATGTCCTCAAAGTGATTCCAATGATATTGATCCTCTGTATCGTTATCATTATATCTGTGATAATTCCCATATTTCCACAGATTTAGAAAGATAATTGAAACTGTATAGTCATTGTTATCAATGTAGATATCATCCTTGGTGTGAACAGGCACTCAATTGTCTAATGCAGCGACCAAATCTGATTCATAAAGATGGATACAAGAACATGTGAAATGCCTCTATCTCTGTGGAATGAGGTTAAGTAAGGTTAGTAAGTGATTTACTTAAATGAAACTATAGGAAAATAAAGAAAAACACATATTGTTTCCTAAAGATTTGTTGTAAAGTGATTGATGAATGCGCACAATTTGAATAAACATCATTTGTTTGTTTTTACAAATATTGATTTATGTAAATATTGTGATTAATTTAATTTGAATATCATGTATTTATGTAATTTGTTTAAAATGTATTTGACTGACAGTCCTACACTTAATATATTCCAGTGTACAATAATACTCCACAATGAGCCTCTCCAGACGGTCTCTTTTGCACTCAGCAGATCATTTGCATATTGTAATCCCTGTGAAGCTGCTATTTCGTTAATTGCATAAAGTCACTTAAAACGTTTTCTAACCGTTCCCGCGATGACCTCCCATGTGCTTTGAGAAGCCACTGACGGAAAACTGCTGACTGAGAGTGAAAGAAGGGAACAAAAGACTGAGAGAGATTGAGAAAACAGAGATAGAAGAGTTTGTGTTTCTCCATGCACGCTCAGGTGTTTGTGTGTGTGTCTATATATTTGTGCCAGAGTGTGTTTCTGAGTGGCCTGCCTTTGGGCTCAGTGACCCGTGATACTCGCTCAGCCAGTCCAGTTTTTTTGTGTCACACTGTCAAGGGGTCACACACATAGCCAGAGAGCAGCTATGTGTGAGACAAACTCCCCTCGTCTCTTCCGGCTTGCCAATAAAGTGAGCCATTCCATATGCCCAGTATGTGACCCTGTCTACCATTACGCCATAAACCACAGCCAGCAGAATAGAAGCATTTATTCCACTGCACAATAGCCTTCTTACTCTCATACAAGCTGCACAACCACCATGCAGCCTTTTAACACGCCACAGTGGCATGGGGGTGCACAGACCAGAATAGACCACAGACACAGAAATAATCAGATGGATTCATGCATTGATGTGCCAGATTACTATTATTAGCCGGGCCAGTACAATACAAGAAAAACAGCAATATAAACTTCGAAATTACAGCCACTATTTAAGGTACATGTCAAAACGTGTCACATTGTCAGGATTGTGAGGTCAATAGCAAGCCTGTGTTTATCAGAAAAGTGGAAAGCCTTCTATACAACATAGATTTAGAAACACATTTCAAGTTTGTGTATCTGTATTGCCATCCATATGAATTCCTCTAGATAAAATAAAAAGGTAAGACTCATTCCACTGCTTATGGGACAGGAAGTGGTATAAATGTGAAATAAATGTATGCATTTTTCTCTATTTATATAAGTTTGTGTCACACGAGCAGTGGAAAGAGGTCTGAAACAAAGATACATCTCACGCTCAAATGTACCACATGTTGTGGGTTATTAAGAGAAAGGCATTAGCAATTCAGTTTGATTTACAACTTCTGAAACGAGCCTGTCCAACATCAATTCAGTCCCATGTGCTAATTTTTTCACCCGTTCGTTACGTTTTTTCCCAAGAGGGACATCTCATCCATCATTGAAATGACATAGTACATCATGAAGTCTTTTTTTCAGTCCATTGCTGTCTTTGTCAGGAGTCAAGAGAGAGGAATCTTGGGAACATAAAAAATACTCACGCCCTATCGACAGATTTACCGGTGCACTTGGTCCAGTTTCTCTACAGTAAAACATCTAAACACGTCTGGCAGTCCTACAGTTGATTTCACTGCTCAAACGAGTAGGCGAGGGAAACATGTTGATCAATGAAAATGAAAGATAAATCTAAATGCAAATCGCCCTGCACTTTCCACATGCATTATTGTATCTTTTTGCAAGTCTTAGTAGCCGAAAGCCACTCTGGTTTGATATCTGTTCGTTTCCTCCAGTAGAAGCAATAAATATCTCTTTGCCATAGTGAAAATTCAGTGCTAAGGGAGAAATTTGACAGTGGATGAATAAAAGACTATTGTAAATGAGACTGGTATGAGTGAAGGTGAAAGTCTGAAGAAGAAGTTGTCCTAAACTGACTATTTATCTGCATGCCTGGTGTGCTCACTCGTGCATGTTGTGATTTGATTGACAGGCGGACAGTAAATATCCCCTTGCAGAAGTGAAGAGTCCAATACCAGCTGATCCAATCAGATGTCAACTAGGATTTTATTAGATGTCACAGAGAACGAGCACATTTATAGTCCTTATGCCAGGTTATCCCACATATTTTCTTTGTCCTTTATTTTCTGCTGTTTAATACAAAGCAATATAAAGAGATTGTGTTTGTCTGCTACTACTCCACCCCCCCAAAAAAAATAAAAAATAAAATAAAATAAAATAAAGAAATTTATTTTTTTCATGACTAACAATGCCATAGGAAATGTATGAACTAATTAATTGTATGTTTAACACAATGTAAGTGACTTTGGATAAAAGCATCTGCCAAATGCATAAAATGGCAATTTAGTTTAGTTAAAAAAAAAAGGGCTAAGGGAAAAATGAAGAGCATAAACATAACTCGAAATGCCCCCCAAACCATATAATTAAACTGTGAGGCGAAGTGAGTGACAAATACCTTCTTGATTGGCTGTGTAAAAACAATTAGACCTCGATTAGAAATTAACCGCTATGTGGAGCGAGAGGCTCCCATTCTACCCATGAATTAAAGCATAATTGACTGGATTGAGATGATGTTTAATGAAACATGTATTCCATCATTTGACAAATTACGTTAAGCACTACAGCACCTGAGCTGGAGGCCGAACCGCCCTGACCCGGGCCCGGATAATTGTACTGATTGTCTGTTATGTTATTCAAACACACTCCAATTCAGTGGAGTATGTAATTTTAGTCAGATCTTCCTTTCCGTCTGAGCGTTCTGCGCCATGTAACATTTTCCTTTCCATTTAATTTCTTCAAGTTAAAGCTAATGTTCATATTTTTCTCTATTTTTTGTGACATTACAAAGTATGCCTTGTGATAGCTGATGTTTAAAGGGGTCAAATGTCTCTCTGCTTGTCTTGTTTAGTGAAATCCAAGTGAAAGGTTCCTGTTTCGAATGTTTTGCTAATGACGCTAAGCTCAAGGTCTGTGTTAAACTGTGAAGTAGGTATAGGTGACCTCTCGCCTTAAGGATGACCTTTTTCTGTTCATTTCAGCAGTAAGAAATGCCCCGGGTGGCCCACTCTTCAACAGAAATATCTTTAATTATCTTCAGCTCAGCACAAAGCAATGGAAACTACTGGAAAGTATTCATGGATATCTGTGCAGATAAGTATTCATGAGAAGGAAATAAAGAGAGATCTAAGAAATTCTGGATACAATTACAAATTGTAATGAAAATAATTACATTTTAGGCTGTAATTAAGCACAGTTGTGTAATTAAGCACAGTTAAGCACAGTTGTGGTGTAATGTTGATTAAAAAAAAAAATTGACTTTTTTTTTGGACAGTTAAGAAAAGCAGAACATATTTTGGCAGTTGTTTTAGTAGTTTGATGAAGTACAAAATTTTATGTAACTTTACACACACACACACACAAAAAAAAAGGTTAGCAATTAAGATTATATTTTTTGCACAGTGTTTATCTAACATGCATATTATATTATTGTGGCTATACTACTGAAACAATTAGAATATGTAAGTTTCAAACCATCAAACATCATACAACAAGTTTCCAAGATTCAATAAAGTGAGACTAAAACTCTCTTAAGTGCTGTTAGGCAATCTTAGAATGAAATAAAACACCTAGTCAAGAATCATAAGCACTCTATTTTGCATTCAATGTAGACATTCTTGCATCCAATTTTTTTAGTTTTTCTGCAAACAACTAGCTAACAGCTAACATCTAACATCTTCGACTGTTGCCTCCCATGTCCTGGCTGCCATGTTTTCAGATGCCATGCCAAGTTAAAAGTAGCCTAGTTATTAAAAACACATTTTGAAACCCCTGCATTCTGTTCCACTCTGTTGCTAGGCGCGCCTTCTCAAAATATGGAAATTGCATTTAAAGCTTGGATTGCTAGGATGATAGGAAACCCCTTACAATGGAATTTACATACTGGTCAGGATGCATGATAAATTGTGTTATTTTACAATAAAAACCCTGTTTGTGATTGGCATGATTCCCTTGCCAACCAATAACATCTCTAAACCGTGGCTGTGACAGAAGTGTGTCTTTTTTCTCACGACACACATTTTGTTACTCAATCATTTACATCTAGATGTTTCAAATACCCAGCTTGCACATGTTTACCCATCTGATTTCCGTCATATGATATATTTGCCTGTAATTACCAGCGGAGGAATGTTAATGCAATCTGTGAATGATTAGATTGACTTTGTGGCCACGATTGCTTCCTCTGGCTTTTCCACTAGAAATTTAATTCACCCGTGTAGTGAATACAAGCACAGTGTATAAAATGAGATGAGCGCTTAGATGATAAGTGCATTTGTGCTCCTTTGGCATAGCCCCCCGGCATTCCCCTGCGCATATTATGCCAACAGAATTTGTTACGAGGCCACAAGTTCAAGCGAGCGATCGCCTGCCTTTGACGTTTCTTATTCTCAGCGGCTACACTATAAGGACAATGAATTCCACTAGTACGGTTGTAATTATTTTATAGCTTTCTGTGTCTGCCGCGCATGCTTTAAATAAGATGTCTGTGGGGCCCATGCTACACTCATGCTGGGAGTACAGCAAACACCCTTACACTCATTGGGTTGACATGCTTTTCTTTGACTCAATCCCTGTTCTTCTCTAAGACCAGGCCTTTTTTCCCTCCCTTATCACACCCCCAGCTTCCCTCTCTCCACTTAATTCTCCTTAAATCCCTCGCTACCTACAGGCTACGGCTGCATCTCCTAGCGCACTAAAGCTACACGCCATTCACCAAAAGGTATCCTAGCAACCACTTCCGTTCTTTTCCGTTCCTCCTGAAAGGGATTATTTCGGAGAGCGCACCAAAGATGTATGTGAAGTGTGTGTGAATAATGAAGCGGATGAAGAGACGTTCTGGATAATTTAATCGGCGTGTGTACGTGGATATCTGCGTATCTGGCCTCACTGTGCTTGTTTATCTAACCGTGCAAAAAAAAAGAAAGTTTATGACTATGAAAGTCCCAAATAGCACTGTTTTCTGTCAAATTTAGGGTTACATGCTTGGCAGGACATCTTGTTTGTCACGGTTGGCGTTCATGACTGTTCCGGTGAGCGCAAGCACTATTAAGTCCTCGCTGAGCCGAGCATTAAGGAAGACAAGCTATATGGATTAAGATGAGCAATAAAAATGGATCCTGTGAACTTTCAGATGGTGAACTCAGGGTTAACTAGGAGGCGGCGAGCTGCTGAGGTTTCACAAGCTTGAGGTCAGTGTGTGTTCACCGAGTTACAGTGAAAGATAGCAGAACCCAAGGGAGTGCAATTTGGCTTCGGTTTTGACCTCATACCAGGCTCGAAGATCTCAGACCTATCTCCTCCTCAACTCTTTATTTGTCTTTTGAACCAATGTGTGTAAATAATATTGAATGTGTGATGGATTTCTCATCTGGTCGTTGCAGGCCTACTTGAGTTTTCCAACTATCCAGCCTGAAAACATCCATTACACTTCTGGACAGCTGGGGTTTGTTTGACAGTCTCCTGTCTTCTCCACTCCTCCTGGGAAAGGAGGATGAGAAGGATACAAAGTGCATTCATTTGAGGACATTCATTCACTCTCTAAACCTCCCGAATCCCTGCAAATGCAAAATCAATCAACACAAAAATGATGAGGCACCAGTTCTCCTCAAACACTGGAGTAATAAAGAAAACCATCAATATTTACAGAGCAAATGAGAGTAAGGAAATTACAAAATATGTCTTTTCTAATGCTGTATTGATGTGGGGCCTGCTCTGCATATATAAACAAGCAAATCTGCCTCTTCCGTGAAATCAAGGTCACATGGGGTGAACCTGAGAAGGATCTGGAAATAAATATTTATAGTAGAATGCTTTGAGTTATGTCACGTAGTTTTGAAATTATGCGTATAACAAAATTTCAGTTTGGATTCTTGTTAAGCTTTAGTCAAAGCAACAATGCTGGTCAACATGAAGCTGATTGTGTATGGAATTTATTACAGCAAAACTATATTCTTAACATATACATTTAACTATTGTAATATGAACAACCAATTATACTTTATTATTTTAATTAATTAGTTAGTTATTTTAGAGAACTGCAGGGGAAAAGTTAAATATATATATATATATATATATATATATATATATATATATATATATATATATATATATATATATATATATATATATATATATATATATATATATACTTCATTTGTTTACCTGCAGGTCATGCCATCATTAACTAACATCAGAGAACCACGAGTATGTGAATGCATTAATTAAAAATATTAACCTAAATTCAAGTAAATATTTTATGGTTCTGATGAATAAATAAATAAAAAAATACAATTGAATCATTGAGATATGCTAAAAGTAAAGTCTTGTAGTTCAGTAAGTCAAGTGAGATTTCAATTTAATAACTTAATTTAATTACGCTCTGACTGATTCATTGAGTTATCTGCTACCCGTGAATTTGAGACTTATTTTTGAGTCAGGAAAATAACATTTCAATTGTTTAAATGAGTCGTACATTCATGAATTAGACCTCACTGGTTGTGTTGCATGATTTTTACATGTATTTAGTGAGGATACAATTTCAATTGTTTAAATGAGTCGTACATTCATGAATTAGACCTCACTGGTTGTGTTGCATGATTTTTACATATATTTAGTCAGGATAACACAAGATAACTCTTTTTTGTAAAGACTGCAAGCTCTCAACTAAAGCACTATTTATTTATTCATTTATTTTAGATAAGACAATACATGCAGGAAATACAGTCAAGAGTATTTAGAACAGAATTTCATCCTCATGAGTAGAAGTTACCCACCCTACTTATTTAATATATTGAATACCCCCCCCCCCCCCCCATGAGAACTCTGAAGCATTTAATTGTGTTGCATATTAGTTTGTTTATAAAATGAGATAATTAGTAAGATAAGGCAAGATGAAAGAGTAATTCACAGAACAGTAATGTGGCTGGAGTTGCCTTGGCTAATAATGTTCATTAACAGGGCTGAGTGTGAGCTGAATTAGCCCTGGTGTATAGAGGACTTGATGACAAAATAATATTATTTATTTATTTATTTTTTGGAAGCTATAAAAAAAAAAAAAAAAAAAAAAAACTTGTACAGGTGCCGAAGCAAACAATGTTTTGCAAAGATGCTGACATAAACCGCAACAGGAAGCAAAGTGCACTGGGGTTAGCCTATTTGATACCCACAATGCACTGCTGACATGGCAGTCCATCAAAGGTGCGGCTCTAAAGAGCCCGAGCCCCAACAGCTGAAAAGAACAATTACCACTTCTATCACTTCCTCTAAATTAGCATTCATTTGAGATATGATTTACTACAAAGAAAAGCCATTTTTCCCTCATTTGCTCTCCCTTTCTTCCTAGCCTTTCTTCTCCTCTCTCGTCTGTCGTTTCTCTGCGGGAGCGAGTTAATGTAGAAACATTTGTATTCTCCTCTTGAGTCTCCGACAGGCGATGAGGATCTACGGCAGGTCAAGTCAGACTCTCTCTCTCTCGCTTTCTCTCAGTTCCTCGCTCCTCCCTCCCTCCGCCTCCTCCCTTTCTCTCATCCGTGGCTCTTTGAAGAGATAAAGATGCTCTAATTGCATTTGCATATCGTGGCTCGTGGGTCGTGACTCTTGGCCACGTGACGTGTGGGCAAACATGAAAAACACATCCAGCTTGCTAACTCTTTCAAATGTGCTTCTGTATCCCTGAGCATAGACCTGCATTAAAGAGTCTTAGTTCGAGTAAACAATGCAATCATTTGCTTGATTATTATAGTTATGTTGCTTCAGTCCCATTAGCCATCTTCCCAAAATGCTCTGGTATGTTAAAATGGTTACATGTGTGACTTTTGACATTTTTGTCAATTTTATTTACATTGCGTTTGATGATGTGATGAGTCCATATGGTTCTAGCAAACCACATCTCCGGGACAAAATGATATAGGGCCTTGGAAATGTCATTAACTAGATTCTAATATTGCAATATATTTGATACTTCTTGAGTTATAGGCACACAAACTGAAAAGAATATTTATGGCACTCAGGCAGGTGTGTTCAATGCAGTTGTTTTGACATATGCAAACAAGATACATCTATAGTTTCAACATTTTGATGTTCAGACCTTCCTCTTTAAAAGAAGATAAGTATCATATATATGCAAAGTGACCCTGATTTGGTCTTTGACCTCTGAAAATGTGTACAATTTAACAATAAGGAGTCATATTGAAGTCCCAATATCTCTGGAACTGAACCGTGTAGGGCCTTAAAAATGAAGATGCCAAAAGAAAAGACCCAATGTCTAAAATAGCATTAAAATATCTCTAATACTTCTTGAAGTATAGGCATGCAAACTTTATAAAAAATAAATAAAAATAAAAAATAAAAAATAAAAACTTTAAAAGTGCTTTTTCTCCATTTTAAATGGTCACCATTGGCACATAATGCAGTGAAGAACAATGATTCAACACAAAAAACTTTCCAATCTCTTTGTAAAAGTAATATTTTGATGCTGCAATCTTTCTGAACTCATTTTTTTCTGTATTTCTGTAATTTGCCTACGAATCTCAGGTGAAAATTGCCCTTTTGACCCCTCTCTACAAAATATTGGATTACTCAGTAAATATTCATCCATGACATTTAATATTTCAGCTTTCATCATTAAAAATGTATTTCTTTCTTCAGAAAATAAATAAACATAAATAAATAAATATTAGTAAAATCTACAGTTTGAGCCAGGGACCTCGGGTTGAGTTGACATCTCAAGTTGTCCTATATATATACACCTGAATCTCCAGGTGATTTTTTTATTATTTTTTTCCCTCTTCTTCTCAGTTGTGCATGGCAAGCAGTCCTGGAATTTTTCACTGGTTTAATGTTTGACACTTGTGTAAACTGTCCGGGTTGCAGATCACTCAAATGGTGGAAAATTGAAGAATAAACATTTGATTATTTCTTTAGTATCTCATGCACAGTTTCTCTCTTTCTCTAGCAGAGCCTGTGGAGGGTTGTAACATGTATTAACATCTGTGTTCTTTGATATAATATTCCCATATTTATCTGATAAAAATGAAAGACCCATTGAAATTGGAGTTTAGTGGAATTAAGTATTCCTAAATATCGGCAAAACAGGTACAAAAATAAAAATTAAAGATACATTTTGGAGTACAGACTTTTGTCAGATTGTCAGTTCAGAACATCCCATCCCATGTAACTGACCTGCAATTTTTTTTTACATGAAAAGCTTAGCTATTTATAAAAATTATACAGACTGGTGTCTAAAATGTGTAGACACATGTAAAATAGTAAAGTAATATGTTGAACTATGTTACAACACTCTCATTATTTTTTCTCCCCTCTTTCACTCTCTCCGAGGTTTTGGGTTTCCCCCACGTTTGCTTTCATAGTTAACTTTATTCTGTCAGTCTCAAACAGGTAAGAGGACACAAATGTCAACACATTAGCTGAAAAGGGTCAGAACACCAGCAGGCATTTAGTTTTCCAGGAACCTTTGCCAAAAGCCAATTAAGCGATGATAACATAAATAATCTTAGAATATAATACCCTGCTTTTTCAAGCTTTGGCCTCTTATACAAACATACTGACTCCGCTTTAGTGACCTTGTGTTGGGGTCCAGAATCAGGTATAATTAGGAAGTTTTTGCCAACAGACTTACTGTGAGCTCCCAATTATGTCCAATCTTTCTCCATTTCAGAATACCAGACTGCACAGTTTTTGTGGCAAAAAGATGGAGTTAAATGTCCGAGTAATTTGTGTTAAATCAAGGCATGCCTTAGAAGCCCAATGCTGTTGTTGCAGTGTAGGGGCATTAAAGTTGTGCTGCACTCTCCACAGATGGAAATTAACGATTTGAGAGTCGAGGTCACACGTGTCTCTCTGTGTGTGTGTGTGTGTGTGTGTGTGTGTGTTTCACTCTACAGAGAGGAGGAGCATTAACAATGAGGCTCAAAGCCATTATTACACACAGCGCTGTCCGAACAGCACTCAAAGAGTTTACCACCGAGAATAACACTCACACACATACACAACAATTTCTGTATCCCACCACTCAAATCGAAACCATTTGAGACCAGCAGTAAAACACTGTTACAACTGTACTTTGATCTGCAACATGAAATGATGCATTTCACATACACATTCAAACAAAACACACACACACACACACTCATCGTCAGATGAGAGTTGAGAACGTAATGGTGCATTGCAGGTGTAGCCTCAACAGCCCATTTGTCAGGAGAGGCATTCAATTAGAGATGAGAGACTGAGAGCCCGCCAGAGAGAAAGAGAATGAAAGAGACAGAGAGAAAGTTAATAGAGTTAACCCTTAGATGCAGAGCTGCTGCTGTAGGCCCAAGAATCTTGTACGGTCTTTTACAGTGCACAAATAGTTTGCCTTATGCTCGGTACACACCAAAAGATAATCTGGCTATGTCCCAATTATCTTGATGGTTCTACAGATTATATCATCATATTTTCCCTTGGTGTGAGGTGTGTTAAGAGTGTCTAAACCTGATTGGAAAAACGTTGGAGCCGCCCAGATCATGAATTGTAAATATTCAACATGTTTAAAATTTACAATCAATTCTGATGTGTGGGTGGGGAACCCTGAGGACAAGCGCCCGCATCCTCTGGAGATTATCACGTGTAACGAAACAATATCCAATCAGAAAGCGAGATGATGGGAGACGGAAGCAGTCATGGCGCAGCACAAAGTGAAATTGATGAGGCTATAGCAGAGATGGAGGATCAGCTTGTTGACTTGTGGCAACAGCACGGATGTTTATACAACGTGTCGTGTATAAAATCATTCCAAACAGTATCATTGCAATTTCTTCCTGCATATCGTCCACCATGCTTATCCTGAAGTCTCGCAAGATTTTGCCACATCATGGAACACCACACACTATAGGAGAAAAAAACAGTTCAATCAAGGATTTTTTTTATCCTCATGTCTGCGGTCTTTCACATTTTGAAAATCTTGATGTAAGAGATGTAAAAAAATATTTTGGTGTGTATCCAGCATTACTGGAGCAACACAGTTCACTAAAAACATGTGACACTTGCAGTATTTCAGTGCAAAATGCTGTGTTTCATTCACTAATTATCCACAAACAAGATTCAGTAGGTGCTACATAGTATTTCAGGTGATGATAAAACTCAAAGAAGTGTTGTTTTCAGAACCCATCGAAACACAGTTGCAACATTCTTCAAAATATATTATTTTGTGTTCCTCAGAAGCAAGAAAGACATACAGGTTTGGAACAACATGATGGTGAGTACATGATGACAGTATTTGGAATTGCATTTTATTATATTTTTTCTTCAGTTAACTGTCTTGCAACTAAGTTACCATAATTGTAGGCTATATTCTGAAAGGAGGCCAGAAGCATAATTTTGTATAAATGAGTTTTTGTACATTTTAATAGATCACAGCAATCATACCGAGTTGATTCAGGCTTCTGGGTTGCAGTGGTATAGAATGATGCAATACAGTGCTCATCATAGTCTAAGGTTAATATTACTTCAGTGTGTTTGAATGTAATTCATGTTGTTATAAGACAAAGAATTAAATAACTCCAAAGGACCTAATTCTAACCATGTAATGTTTGGCAAGGATGGCAAAATATGAAAGCGGGTGTGAAACACAGAGAAGCTGCACTTTATCCTTTCTGTCTACACCATTTCCTTTCTCATTTTTGATTCTCTTTTCTCCCACACTTTTCTCCTTCTTGTGCTTTGAGAATTGCACTATAAAAAAATGTTTCATCTGGAATCCTAAAACTCTACTTAAACCACATTTCACATAGATAGATAGGTAGATAGATATTTTCAATGCTTTTTAAAGAATTGTCTTCTGCTCATCAAGCATTTATTTGATCCAAAATACTAATTAAAATAAAAAGGTAGGCCTAGTATTTAATACAAATACAATTATTTTATATTAAACTTGCTAATATAAAATGCTAATATTTACTACTACTTTCTTTGTTTGCCTCTTTAAGAAAACTTATATACAGTTTGTCGATCTAAAAAGGTAATTGTTCATTAACAGATGTCCACCATATCGATATGCTTTCTGTGTTCAGGGTTGAATGTAGTACATTTACTCACCCTCATGTCGTTCCAATCCTGTATGAGTTGCTTTCTTATGTTGAACAACTCATACAGGTTTGTAACGACATGCAGGTGATTAAAGGATGACAGAATTTGGATTTTTGGGTGAACTATCCCTTTAAGGCATTCTCAAAGACTTATTTATGTCAAAGTTGATATTTTTTGTTGTTTTAAATGTTGTTCTACATTCAACCCTGAACACAGAATGTGTTTTGTTACACAAAACATTGCAATTCTATAAAAAATAAAAATAAAAATGTATCAAAAATCAACAGAAATGATTTATCAGAGCTTAATCCTTCTCGGTCTGATCTGATTTGAACTTTCTGACTCATTTTGTCTCTATGGTTACAGCAATACCAGTTCATTGGAGTATGTATAATCATGTATGTGAGTGTAAGTAAATGTTTGAGTGGATGTATCTGTTTTAAACTCTTAATGTTTAAGAGTGTAACCCCTTCCATGCTGTCCACTTTTTTACCGCATTGTAGTTGAATTATTGATTTTATTTGACATAGTTGCAGTGTTCCAGTCACACCAGTTCATAGGCATGTGTGTCTGTGCGTGTGTGAGTTGGTGTGTTGATGTTGAACTCTAGATGTTTTAGAGTTTCACCGCTTCATTGCTGTGCAATTTCGGCATTGTGGGGGTATTTGTAAATTGTATACACACAAACTTTCTCTATTTTCAAATTGTTTTCCCATTTCCCATGCATTTCCTATGGTCAGTCCATTTTGACTGAAGACCATGAGTGTGACTATTTTATAAAAAAAAATATATGACCAGATTTTCGAATCATGCCCCTGATTTCTTTATTTGTGTGTGTGTGTGTTTGTGTGTGTGTGTGTGTGTGCTCACTTAGCAAGCACCATAAAAGTCACCAAGTTTCATATCATTCTAATGAAGCTATGATTTAGAAACAAAATTGAAATTGTAAAATTCTCCGGTCAGAAGTGACCGAAGGCCGCACAAGGGTTAAGCAAGAAATTGGTGAAGAGACAGATGCAAATGTCTAATTTCTTCATCACAGATGAAACTCA
Organism: Carassius auratus; assembly: GCF_003368295.1. Classification (NCBI taxonomy): domain Eukaryota; kingdom Metazoa; phylum Chordata; class Actinopteri; order Cypriniformes; family Cyprinidae; genus Carassius; species Carassius auratus. The sequence continues at coordinate 36,169 of NW_020524418.1, forward strand.
ATTGAATTTCAGCTCCAGAAAAGTTTCTCCTTCCACAACTTTCCTCATACTTCTCTATTAGCAAGTTGCCATTCAGAGTGTCAAAAGATGGTGGTGGTATTGTGTCAGTAGTAAATGGGCCCAGATGTGTGTGATGCATATCCGTGCATGTAAAGCAGGATGCTGATTTTGGTTTGCCATTTCATGGAGTTGTTCTGAATTCCGCCCACCTCAGCACTCGACTGCTGTGTCATTCCCATTCTCTAGCCCATGTGTGCGTGTTTGCGACTCAACGGGATGAATTATGAAATGAAAGACTAAAACAGCGCGAGAGGGGTGTGTGCAGCTGTGTGCGACAGAAAGAGAGGCGGAGGGAGTGATTTCAGCGACCTCCTGCTGAGTAAGAACTCGAGGAGCAATGCACTGTCATTTTAGAGAGAGAGAGCAACAAGAGACACTCACTCAGTGAAAGGAAACATTTTACATTCCTTTTCCAGGAGGCAAAAGTTTTCTGTGTTAAACTTAATCGCAGAATAGGAAGAGACACGCCTCCGTAGCTTTTGGTACTGTAGGACCGCATCTCCACTCAAGCAACTGCCAAACAGAGCAGGATCGAGAAGCACTTCCTGACTCTGTGGACTGTAAAAGCCAGATGGATCTGTGAATTTTCAAGGTCAGAACCGAGGCAATTAAACTGAGCTGTGCAGTCGGGGCTCTGGCTGCCAGTGCAGCACAAATAAACACACACACACACACAGAGATATGAAAATATAGGCCGTTTTTCCCAGTGGTGCTCTATGAGGGAATTTTCCGGGAGAATGAGGGGATAAATTAATATTGATCAAACCTGTTCTCCTTACAGTGTAACAGTAAATAATACCAGGAGATTTACCATAATATCTATCATGTATTTTGTTGAAAATAATTCTACCTTACACAGATGATCTCTCTTTGAAGAGTATTGATATAATCTTTCCGATCACCGGTTCAACACTTGTATATACAGACTTCGACTAATATGAACATTCTTGGCTCAGACAGAGATGACGTTCTGATGCTTGAAAGCTCTTTCTTTATTGAGAAGCTCTAATCTGATTGGATTTTAAGCATCCATAAACACACACAAGCACGCATGGTTTTTTATCAGTTTGTAGAAACTCCCACAATATATATATATATATATATATATATATATATATATATATATATATATATATAGTTTAATATATATTTGTTCACCATTTTTGTTCAGTGTATCATAGACAGGTGCAGTGATGACATATTTCTGTAGGCCAACCTGTACGTTTGTTTTCTTGACAAAAAGTAAAATACATAATTCCTGCGACACTCTGTTGTGGTATCATCTATTTCAAATCATCCCAGACCTAAACAGAAGTGTGTTAGTTCGGTTTGCATGTCGTTCAGATAATTGACTTTGCTGTAACTACAGGAACTCCTTTCTCTGCTCCTTCAAAATTATTTATGGCCTTGTCCTACAGTCGTTCACTTGTTTTGAGGTGCGTCAATAATTTGGACTTCATCAATATTTCAGTAAAATTTGAAAGTCATTCTCCACCTGTTTATTTATTTATTGTCTCTCTCCACCTGTTGCGTTATGCACAAGCAGGCTTGATGAAACTCTAAAGTGATGCTGAAAGCTAATCGGTTTGAAAGGTCACCTCTGATAATGATTGGTTATTTATACAGAAGGAGCTAATTGCTTTTTTTCTCACTTTTTCAGATGTTTTTTTTTTTTTTTTTTTTTTTTTTTGAGGAAATAAATGTTGTTTAATTTGCATACCCATTCTGATTGGTCAATGTACAAATCAGAGCTTATAGTTTGTTAGGCTTAACTGTGAAGTTACCCACTTAAACCACAGAAGAAGAAAAAAAAATCTATCTATCTATCTATCTATCTATCTATCTATCTATCTATCTATCTATCTATCTATCTATCTATCTATCTATCTATCTATCTATCTATTTATCTCTCTCTCTCTCTCTCTCTCTATATATATATATATATATACATATACATAACAAATGATATATTTATGCTGCAGAGTAGATACATACTACTACTAATAATACTGTTTAATAAAAATAAATAAATGCTATGAAATATATTAATAACAAAATATAAAGATTTTAATAAAAAAAAAAAATAAGAAAAAAAAAAACTTTATGCATTATTGTTGCTATTTTGAAAACATACATTAAGCACACTCATCCTTAACTTCTCCGACAGACCCCTGCTGATTTCCCATGGTGCGTGGTTGGTTTGGACAATCACATTCCATCTGAAAACACCTCATTAGAGAATATCTCCCGTGATTTTCGCTCACACGCTCCCTTTCAGAAACGCTTTGGCAGTGGTCTTCTTCTAATCTCTTTTAAACATCCATCTCTCTTTGTCTCTTTCTCATGTGCTCACACCCCTCCCACCCTCTGCTGTGTTAGTGCTTTTCGTGTCAGAGTCCTGATCATAAATAACGCACTCCCACGGCCTGCAGATCTCTTGATATATTAGCCTGACCCATCGTACGTGTGTGTGAGAGGGAGAGATAGAGATAGAGAGAGTCTGATGTATTAGTCACGGCTATCAAAATGAAAGACAGCTTATGTTATGACCGGGGGGCGGGGCCTTAGGCTCTTGATAAATGGAGTCTCTCCGTAGGTTATAAGGAATGAGTGATCTTCTGTCATCCATCACACAGTAAAACGAGGGAAAAAAGAGGAGTGCAGGGAGTGTTCATGGTGTGAGGACCCAGTGGCCGAGCCGTGCCGAAGTAAATCAAATAGGCCTTATTTTCCTGATTGCCTTGGTGACAAGACAAAGAGCTGGCACTCAGCTGATACACTAAAACCCGTCCCAGCAGCCAATGCCTGAGCTGGAGTCATGTCCAAAATACGTAAATCTATCGTAAATCTAATTGGTCGCACATAAAAGCTGCCTCCATGCTAAGTCTTGCATATGGATATGGGTCACTCTATAAAACAGGTGTCAGTTTTGTCCCTGGCATGTTGCTATTGATTGATTGATTTGCCTCCTCAGTGAAGTTTCCCTTCACTTTGTCTACACTCAGTGTTACAAATGTAAATACACTTCAAACACATATAAACTTAGGTTGTAAATTGTGCAAAATAATAGTATTTTTAGAAATTATCAAAAAGGCACCTGTTTTATTGGATCACCAATATACTCCCTGAAACATATTCCACACAGTCCAATAATGGAAAGAAATATGTGCCAGAAGTCTGTGAGAACGTTCACGCTTATATCCACTGAATTGGGATTAAGACACAGGCAATTAATCTACAATTTTTATTTTTTATTTATTTGTTTATTTTTTACGTTTTTTTTTTTTTCAAGTCTGCATACTTGAAAAATGTAAACAAATAATAATAATAAAAAAAAAAAAAAAAAAAACTGTCATAATTTTTGCACCCTAATATATGTATCTTGTGTGTGTGTGTGTGTGTGTGTGTGTGTGTGTGTCTGAGGTGTGATCAGTGGTAGAGCATTGTGTTAACAGTGCAAAAGGCTGTGGGTTTAATTCCCAGGGAACACACATACTTATTTAAGTCTATTGGTTTGTTTTTATGGTATTTCACTCTTCACAGCTTCTCTTCCCCATCCACTTTCACTGTATAGAGGATAGCTCAGATTGTCTGATAAATATCTTCTTTGGAGAAGAAACAACATGATATGGAGTAAATATGACTTACATTCTTAAAAACAAAAGTGCTTCACAATGGCATAGAAGAACCCCCCTTTTTTGTCAAAATGTTCTATAAAGAACCTTTAATTAACACCTGATCAACCTTTCTGTTTCATGAAAGTTTCTTTGTGGTAAAAGAAGGTTCTTCAGATTAAAGGTAAGAAAGGGATGGTTCCTCAAAGAACCTTTGACTAAATGGTTTTTCTATGGCATCGCTGTGAAGAACCATTGAAGCACCTTTATTTTTAAGAGTGTACAGAACATATAATTTAGGGTAAATTATAAGTTTGGTTGAATTATCCTTTGAACATTGCATTGTAATTCAGTCTTGCTTCCTGGCATTGTCTTGCCACTTGGTTTATACCCCCCGCCCCCTCCCTTATAAAATTATCTTTTCAAAAGCCCACTTTATGCACTTTCCTGTAAAACATTTTCTTCCCACAGGTTGTCACATTACTTCCTTGCCTGAATGAAACTTTATGAACTTCCCACTGAGCTACCGTTACTTGAACTCATTTTACTGCTGTGGAAACACACACACACACACACACACACACACACACACACACACACATTGTAAATGCTTCACAGAACACAGATACTACTACACACACCTCTTTGACCTTAATCACATTGTGAAATTAATGTGTGATTTATTTTTTTATCTTTTTATGTTCAAAGACTATGTGTATTTATAACACTCAGCTTGGACTATGTCAGCTTGGACTTATATCTGTATCATAGTTTCAGGGATAAATTTACTTATGTTTTTTTCTCAATGCCCTGCAGAGTTTCAAAAGCGGCATTTAGCAGTTGCAAAGTAGCAAACTCTGGTTTGATTTGCAGCGTTCCATTATTCATATTAGTTTGTATCACTCTACTATTCCAGAAAGTATGTGAGTGTTTCGGAATCAAAAACAATCAGAAGTAAGAGCGAATATTTTCTTTCACCCAAAATCACCCAGAACAGTGTTTCTTTTACTGGTGAACAAGGAGTTAGAATTTGGAAACCTGGAGCAAAGCTATAAAACACTGAAAGACACAAAGAATAACTGGCAGAATCATTTCTGAAAAGTTACTTGTTTATAAAACTGATATATACAAGTAAGCACAATATAACACTCTTGTTCATATGCCATTGCCTGATATTATTGCATGTAATAATAAAATGTGATTTTGTATGTTGTTTTGATCAAAACAAATACACAATGTCCAACTAAAAATATGAATCCAGTTCACATAATATGTAGTTTTCTTTTGATGTTGCAGTACGTTTTAGCATTACAGTTGGAATGACAAAAGGAATGAGAGAAAGAGAGAGAGATGATAGGGTCTTGAATGCATGGTATGTGATATAATGATACTGTAGATTGGAATAAGCTTTTATCTTTTCAATGGGGATGTCAGAATGGAGGTCTCTCTCTTAGAAGAGGGCCAATCTCTTTGATTTTCTATCCTGCTTTCTTTCTGTAATTATGTTTTTTTTTTTTTTTTTTTTTTTTTAAATGGCTTTTTTGGCAAATGACAACTCACAGCACAAGGTTTCCACCAGAGGAAAAAAAAAAAAGAAAGAGAGAGAATGAGAGAGAGAGCAAGCTAATGGGCAAGGCCTAATGAAGTTTGTGCGTGTATGTGTGTATGAGGAAGGAGCAGGGCGGGGTATGTAATGTGCTTTTAATGTCTGTAATAATCCCTCACAGTGGCAAAGCCAAGCGTGTACGCCTGAGAGAGAGACAAGAGCACAGGTGTGCCTCCGACAGAAGTGGAAATTAATAACCTGCCATTATTATTAGCTAATCTATCGGTCTACACTGGCAGAGATTCAGCTTGAGGGAGCAATCGCTTCATTACATTTGCTCCATATCATGGAGAAGATGCATTGAACGCACTAACTGTTAACCTGTTATGAGAGGTTACTTGTATCCTGCTATAAAGTAACACATTTCTAATGAAAAGACACATGATATATCCCTTTGGCAGGGGTGAGCCATAGTTTTCTGTTAAACAAAAAAAGTAGGAGCTATTGCAAAGTAATAAGAGACAGCATAGAAGTTGATACAATATCTCGGAAGTGAGTGTATGTTGGCAAATGCAAATAAATGCAGTCTTGGGAAGGATAAGAGAATAACATAATAACAAATAAATAAATAAATAAATAATTGAAGTGCCATACATTTTTTTATGTTTTTGTTATGACAATTCGTAAAACTTTAGTGAAAAAGACTTTTGCAATTTTAACATGAAAATGAATGTGCGTTAACAAAATTCCTTCTTGTGAAGTGATATCTCAACCCCGATATCACAGCAATTCATACATATTTTACGAGGTGGCAAATTCATACAAAGCCATTTACATTCCTTTGGTCCATCAATAAAGCAAATACCTTGTGAAGTCCACTTGAAAGTATTTACTGTTGTTAACTGAAAAAGATTAACAGCATAATGGTTTTTTGCATATTCATCGATGATTCAGTATGTACCTGACTGAAGCCATTCTGCATACGAGAACAACACGGGAGTGGATTGACAGCGGTTTTGGTGAGAAAGTACGCTCTGCGTGATGTTCGGTTGAGGAGCTGTGCAGTGTTGTGGTGGAGAGGTCCTCCAAGCAGTTATAAATAGAGCTCTTTGGGACCTGAATTGATTAATTACATGTTAAGGACGCTGGAGAAAAGCACTGCTTCGTCAAGAGGAACCATTTGAATTCCACTCCACACACATGCACACACACACACACACCTCACATTGACTCATGCATTGCACTACGACACACAGTCCCCTCTGGTACATAATAAATATTTGGAGATGCCCTCAAAGTCAAATGTTTGGAATATGTTTCATTATGACATAATGCCACTGCTTATGTTTAAATAGGATACAGTTTTATGGAAAAGAGGCTCCACCCACATGCGAGGGACTATGATACATAAATACATACATATTAACTTTTTATAATTTTTTTTTTTTAATTTTATTTTATTTATATGCCCTCAAATGTTTGGAAATTGTTTTCTTACTAGTTAATGGGAAACAATGCAATAGATTATGCCATTTTTAGAATAAGAAAGAAAGATAGTATAGGATTACACACACACACACGCACACACACTTTTTGCACTATAATGCATAATAAATCTAGATCTTATTTATTTATTTGTTTGTTTGTTTCATTTTGTTTCTCGGCCAGTTGAATAAAAGAAGCCAAGTAAAAAAAAGTGAAACAAGTACAAAAAAAATAAAACATAAAAAATTATATACATATATATATATATATATATATATATATATATATATATATATATATATATATATATATATATATATATATATATATATAATCATTATTATTATCATTATTATTATTTTTCTGGAACTGAACATGGACACCAGCATTTATCTTCCTCCTCAATAAACCATATGACTCACTGACAAAACATTTTCATGTTGCATGATATTTCCTTTTTTTTTTTTTTTTTTTGTGATATTCAGTGTGTCACCATCTCACCTGTATCCCATAACCCCCTGCTCCAGCTTCTACTGTGTTTTGTTACAGAGCTGCATTAGAGCGTCTATGCACCTCGGACAGATAAGCAAAAGGAGAGATTGAATTCTAAGTGGTAACAAGGAGAAGGGTCTGAGTGGTTTAAGCGTCCATGTAAGCAAACCCTCCATCTTTTTATTCCTCTACTTTGCAGGGATGCCATATGCTGAATGGAGATAACAGAGATAAGAGAGATGGATAGAAGGGAACGAAAGAAAGAATAACAGAGAGGAGAAGTTATCGCAAAAACTCTCTTATCTCTGCTGTCCCTTTGCCCTTTGTTTGGAAAAGCCCCATCCACCTAACAGAGTCATCATTGTTGAAGCACACAAGCACACATACACCGAGGATGTGTGTGTTTCATTGCTGGTATTGTGCTTTTTTCATGTTAATTGAGATTGAGTGAAAACAGCTCTTAAATTACTAGTGGAGCTTTGGGAAAGCATCATTCACTAATACCTCATCTTATAAAGGGCTTCTAATGAGCCACCATCACAAATTTACACACACACTCACCTATCTCTGTGTGGTAATTAATAATACTTACTCAAGAAAGCCAATGTCTGTCGAGTACAACATTCACATACTCAGTTATGTGTGGCGTTGACAAAGCATAAGCCATAATAAGGCTATAATCACATCATAATTACGACATAATGACTGGTTTTCACTCTTCCTCGCCCAGTGGATCCCAATTGCAACACAAGTGACTGACGAGCAAGCTAATAGCAAAGCTCTTCAATTGCTTGGTAATTCTCATGTTGCCTTCATTTGAGCACTGACACAATTAGAATGGCGATTAAAACCTTGGAAATATTTGAATTCCTCTTTTCAGACATGGACCCACTTTATATTAAGTGGCCTTAACTACTATGTACTTACATTTTTAATTAATAATGTAGTACAATGTACTTATTGTGTACATACATGTTTTTACATTGTACTTATATTTTTTTTTAAAAAAACGACATGTAATTACATCTGTATTTAATTTCTGTAGCTACATTTATAATTACACTGTTGACCCCATACTTTTAACCTTAAACCCCCCTTAAACTTGCCCATACCTCCAACCCTCACCCTAACCTTACCCCTATCCCGCATCAACAGCAGCAAAGTGCTTTACAATACAATATGAACACAATAAGTACATTGTACTTATTTTTTTATGTAAGTACATATTAGTTAAGGCCACCTAATATAAAGTGGGACCTCAGACATGATGCGTAAGCATCATGTAGGAAAAGCAGGTGCTTCATGTTACTGGCACCTTTGCGGTCTTTGTTTAGAGAGGTTTAGTGTATCTAAAAGGTCTGTTAATATTATTTTTTCAGCACTTTCTGCTTGACAGTTGATGTTTGACATGAAAATATATTGCAGGTGAACCGATTGTTTGCTCAGAAACTCTTTATTTGGAAAGTCCTGAGTTGACAATGCTGCTTCTTTCTGCGTTAATTCTGTCAACTGCAGCGGTTTCCTGGGCCTCTGATAAGTTCAGAATGTGGTAGCACAAGGGGGTTGCTGTTGCTGTAAAGAGTCTTGCTATACACTGGGGAATTTGGGAGTCACCAATGAAGGGCACCTTTATCTGCTACATACTGCTGAGATTTACTTTCAGGAATGAGGCATTATCTTATAATTTTCTCTCAGGGAATGGAGAAGGACTGAAGAGACTTGAGGCTTGACAACAGGGAGATGAGAGAAGAAACAGAACCCTGGCATATGCCATTTCTTCACTTTCCCAGAGAAGGTTAAGAGGAGATCTCAGTTTTTAAAACAGCAGTGTGATGTATCTTGGGGTGTTATTTTAATGGATGGTTATTTTTATATGGATGATCCAGCGTTTTTTAGTGCCGCTTCATCCAGATGTGCCGTTGTAACATAGTCAGCTCTTCTCTGACTAATTAGTGGACTTTAGCGGTAAGATGAGGTACTGTTTGAGATTTTACTGCTTTCTCAGGGCCGCACAAGCAATAAAAATACATCTGGATTATTTCACCTAGTTGAGAAGGTCCTGGCTGTTGAATGAATATTAATGAAATTAAAAATAGTATGGTATAATAGTAAATGGTATAGTTTTGCTGCAGCTTTCATTTACATTCTCTGAAAGGAAACCCCCCATGCATAGTATTATTGAGTATTGTTTTGATTCATCTTTTTCCTACTACTACTTTCACTTCTGTTTCAGTTTTGCTAACCAATTCTTACTATGTGTTTCCAGATCCCTACTATCAGTACCACTCGCAAACCATGCATCACACAGTGTAGGCAGCACAATCATAACAACCTGCACACTTTGCCTACGTCTGCTCATACACTGCTTTCTTTTTCTGTTGGTCTCTGGCAGGGCTCTAGACTAACTTTTTGCACTGGTTGCACTGGTGCACCTAACTTTTATCTAAGGTGCATCCAAATTCCGAACACATCGCATTTAAACATCGCAGTTTTACAAGTTCATTTTTTTTTATTGCTGTCCATATAGGCAATATTTGACTTGAAGCCTAAATTATTAAACTAAAAATCAGGTCAACATAAAAGTTCTTTATTTGAAGCAAAAATTTTTACAAGAAAGGTAACTTACTAAAAAAAGGTGTTGGGTGCTTAAATTGCTTCACTGAGCTGAAATTTTAACTTAAAACATCTCAAGATAAATGAAATCAAAAAGAAAAGTGTTTAAGGGCTTGAAACAGAGCATCTTATGGCTCAATGTCTTATGGATTTTCCTCCATTGCAGTCACCTGCCCCTCGGATGGCCAACTCCTGTAGTTTGTCCTTCTTGATCTTTGGCCTTGGCTAAACCCGCCGCACTCTCTCTAGCAGAGGTCTGAATAAAGGGATGCTCTAGTTTCTGATTTGAACAGCTAAACAGTCCCTAAACCGCTTATACTACTGTCTCAGCTATTAAAATGATATGTATGTAATAGCAAAGTGATTCTATTTTGTTTATTTATTTTTTTTATTTTTTAGAAAAAAAAAAAATAGAATTGTTTTATTATTATTTATTTATTTTTTTGACAATCTGTCAAGCACATTTTACCAGCAAACATACACTCATTCACATCCTTCTTTTCACTCTCTGTGGCAGAGGTCTCCAAACTCATCCTTTCTGGTCATCCTACTTCTTGCCCACTTGATCCTATTCCATCTCATCTACTTCTAGCCATTTCTCCTGCAGTTGTACCTGCACTCACTCACATCATTAACATGTCCCTCCAGACTGGTGTTTTTCCCTCAACATTTAGACAGGCTTGTATAATAC